>NW_013564014.1:0-10257 GCF_000499605.1 Eimeria maxima | reverse complement strand
TTTTTTTTTTTTTTTTTTTTTTTTTTTTTTTTTTTTTGTATAATATATATATTTATATATATTGTATATATATATATTGTATATTATATATATACTTTATTTATTTTCTCGTTAAACCTCCTTCTCTTTCTCTCTCTTTCTTTGTCTTTCAAGAATATCGAATTTTAGGGTTTAGGGTTTAGGGTTTAGGGTTTAGGGTTTAGGGTTTACGTATATGTACAGGAGAGGGAGCGTTTTCGTCAAGAAGTATTAGCATTTGAATCATTAAATCAAAGAGTAATGGATGCAACAATTGCAGCAGAGATGGTTATAGATATAAATGTTGGTGGTGTTATATATGAATCATCAAGGGAAACCCTAATTCAACAAAAAAAATCTTTATTATCCTCTATTTTATCAGGAAAATTTCCTGTACCTAGGGATAAACAAGGAAGAATATTCTTTGATAGAGATGCAGAACTTTTCCGTATTATACTCAACTTCCTTAGACAGCCTAATACACCACCACAACCAAGGTACACAAATATTAGGGTTTAGGGTTTAGGGTTTAGGGTTTAGGGTTTCTCTAGGGTTTAGATTTTTTCTTGATGCTGGATATCCTTTTTTTTGTCTTTATGTTAGTTGTTGATTGAGATTATTTTTTTGGATATTTTATTCTATCTAGGGTTTAGGGTTTAGGGTTTAGGGTTTAGGGTTTAGGGTTTTGTATACATGTGCGTGATGCAGGGATAGTGCAGAAAGTGATGCTCTTTGTGCAGAGGCAGCATTTTATGGATTAAATTTCTTTTCTTCTCCATTAGTGTTTGCATTAGGAGGAAATGACGGAAAAAAACATCTAGATACAATTGAATATTATAATTATAAGCAACAAAGATGGATCTATTGCCCTCCTATGCAAACAGAGAGAGCATATGCATCTGCTGCTGCTATTCATAATAAAATCTATCTATGCGGAGGACAAAATATTAATTATAAAGTAAATCTATTCAATTTTATTTTTATATACTTCTAGGGTTTAGGGTTTAGGGTTTAGGGTTTAGAGGCCGTTGTCAGTTTATTCAGGGTTTTGCACTCCATCCTGCATCTGAGGGTTTAGGGTTTCTGCAATCATTTTCAAGGGTTTACGCTTTCCTCCACATTTTTATAATTTTCTAGAATTTTTAAGGGTTTAGGGTTTTTTTAGGGTTTAGGGTTTTCTAGGGTTTAGGGTTTAGGGTTTAGGGTTTAGGGTTTAGGGTTTATGTAAATTTTTTTTTAGGCCTTATGTGACGTAGAGGTATATGATGCATTATTAGGGAGTTGGTTTAGTTGCCAACCTTTATCTATTCCTCGTCGTAATGCATGCGCATCCTCATTAAATAAGAGAGTATTTATAATTGGAGGATTTAATGGGGAATCTATTCTCTCCTCTGTTGAGGGTTTAGATACAAGAATGAAGAATTGGATACATCTTGCTCCTCTTAATTCACCCAGATCTAGTGCTATGTGTTGTGCTCATGGTAAGCAATATAATTAGGGTTTAGGGTTTAGGGTTTATGGTTTAGGGTTTGGGGTTATGCTGTCATATAATGTATATATATCTACAAATGTATAATAGGTATTTATTTCTTGTTATTATTTATTTATTTTCTTATTTTATTTTATTTTATTTATTTATTTATTTATTTATTTGTTTATTATACAGGGGATTCATTAGTAGTACTAGGAGGAACAACAGGAGAAAGACTACGAACAGTTGAGGTGTATGATGAGCGAATGGATAAATGGGAAACCCTACCAGCATCCATGATTGAGGTATTCTATTTATTTAGGGTTTAGGGTTTAGGGTTTAGGGTTTAGGTTTCACCGTCTGGTTTCTATTGTTTACTGTTGTTCTAGGGTTTAGGGTTTATGTTTTAGGGTTTAGGGTTTACGTTCTTGGGTTGATGTTTATTTTTTGCTTTATTGTTAATTTTTAAGGTTTTATGTTTATTCTAGTGTTTAGGGTTTAGGGTTTAGGGTTTAGGGTTTAGGGTTTAGGGTTTTTTTTTTCAGGTCCGTAGTGCAGGTAGTGCAGTATCAGGAAATAATCATTTATATGTATTAGGGGGTATAGATAGCGAGCATCGTATAATAAATTCTATTGAGGGTTTAGACCCTGATGGTAAACAATGGTCATTCCTAAACCCTATGCCAAACCCTAGAATGGATTGTAGTGCTGTATTCGCCGAAGGAGCCATCATGGTACGTCTATTAGGGTTTAGGGTTTAGGGTTTAGGGTTTGGGGTTTAGGGTTTGGGGAGGGAGAGAGGGAGAGAGTGGTGATAACATTATGGTGGTGTCAGTTGCTTTGAGATGCGCTATAGAAGACTAGGGTTTAGGGTTTAGGGTTTAGGGTTTAGGGTTTAGGGTTTAGGGTTTATGTATTCAGGTAACTGGTGGTCAAGATGGCGAAGTATTGAATAGTGTTTGTTTTTATGATCCTGAAGGTGACCAATGGTCAACAGGACCACCAATGTTATCTCCTCGTTATGGTCATTGTCTAGTTGTTACTAATTTATAAGGGTTTAGGGTTTAGGGTTTAGGGTTTAGGGTTTCTATACTTTATAGAGTTTGTTTAGGGAGGATTTTAACATAAACTATTTCTCCCTCCCTTATTATGTAGTTCTTTTCTTACCAACAACTCGCATGTATGCATGCATGCATGCATGCACCAATACATGCAGCAATGCATGCATGCATGCATGCATGCGTGCCTTTTCCTTTTGCACATGTAATAGGTTTACTTACGGGGCCCTATTGCATGCATGCAAAGCATGCATGCAAGCAAGGGCGCGTATATCGTGTGCTGCGCTGCACTGCATGCATGCATGCATGCATGCATGCAAAAAAGCCCCATTAGTAGGGAAACCCCTTTATGCATTTGCATGCATTTTTAACAAGTAATTGTTATAGCAATTTATTTATTTATTTAATAGAGAAGCGTGCATGCAACAGCAGAGGATACTGCTGCTGCTGCTGCTGCAGGTGCAGCAACAGATAAGAACACATGCAACTGCAGCACTGCTGCAGCATCATCTAACATACAGAAGCAGCAGCAGCAGCAGCAAAGGCTGCAGCAGCAGCGGGTTATGCAGTAGCGGAGGGAACTCTGCTTTCGTTGCTCTGTTGTTGTTGTTGCTGCTGCTGCTGCTGCTGCTGCTGCTGCTCGTGCATAAAATGAATTTAGCTGCTCGATTGTCTGGCTGTCCCCTTCAAGCAGCAGCAAACTGGTTGCTAATTGCTGCTGCTGTTGCTGCTGCTGCTGCTGCTGTTCCTTATTGCCCTTCGTGCGTCTCCGTAGCTAAGAGACAATGAGACGCTGTGCTGCTGCATCTGCTGCTGCTGCTGCTGCATTTGCTGCTGTCTCCGCAGAAGTGCCTGTTGCTGTTGCTGTTGCTGCTGCTGTTGCTGCTGCTGCTGCTCCCATAGCGAAAGGAAGCAGACTGATGCAACTGCAGCAGCAAGACATTCGTGCTGCTTCCCTTAGTAGGGAGGATATTACTTTTATTTATTTTTTTTATTTATTCTTTTTTTTTTTTTATTTATTTATTTTTTATTCTTTTTTATTTTATTTTTATGGTGTATATTATGTGCTACAGATAGTAGTATTCGTTCTGTGCAGAAGATGATTATCTTCTTGTTCTTTATTATTTAGGGTTTAGGGATTAGGGTTTAGGGTTTAGGGTTTAGGCCTACAGCAGCAGCAGCAGCAACAACAACAGCAGTAGCAACAGCAGCAGCAGCAGCAGCAGCAGGAATGAGGAGTCCGCTGCTTAAAAGTGTGGCTTTTGTGTTGATTCCTCAATAAGATAATAAATGCTACAGGCCTGTTTGTGTAGCTGCTGCCGCTGCTGCTCCTGCTGCTGCTGCTGCTGCTGCAGCAGCAGGAGCAGATCTGCAGAACACTGCACGTCTCTGTAACAGTTGCATGTAATGCAGCATGCATGCATGCAAATAAAAGCATGCATGCATGTATTTTTTCCCTCTTTTTTTATTCCTCTTTTTATTATCTCTTTTATTGAATAAAAGTAAATGGTGTAGACAGTAGAACAAGAAGAAGAGCAGAAGACATAAACAGGAGAAAAGAGGAAAAAAGAGGAAAAAAAATAAAGGGAAAACAAGGAAAAAAAGAAAACAAGACATAAATAAAATAATAAAAAAGAAAAAAGAATAATTAATATAAATAAGCAAACAATGCATGCATTTATTTATATAAAAGAAGTGTTAGGCATACATACATATATATATAATGAATCAATCGTGCTGTGCAGATCTACTACTGCATGTACAGCTCATGATGGGGTTGTCTGCTTCTATTAAATAATATATTTAATTAGTAAAATAAAATAAATATAAATAATGTAAATATATTTATATTTTGCATGCATTTATTATAATAATTGTTTATTTTTTCCTACAAAGAGAAGAGAAGAGGCGCCACACCATGCTTATTATACCTTATAAACAGTAACAGGAGGAGGGAGAGGGAAGAGGAGGGATAAAGGGGTAGTGGTGCATAGAATAAATGCTTTTTTTATTAGTTTTTAATTAAATAATAATAATATAAATGAATAAATATATATATTTTATTTATTTATTCACACATTTATTTTTTTCTTCTTCTTGAGGTGTACGTACACCTGAATCTGAATGTTTACCACAAGCCACACGCTAATTATACATCGACAACCATCACTTTTATAATTTTGCTTCTTTTTTCTTCTGAATTATGCTGTGAATTATAAATATAATTAATATATATTATATAATTTAATTTATTTTCCTTATAAATCAACAAAATACCCTTTATTCTTCCTTACACTTGGACAAGAAAAGAAGAAACAGATCTAATTGTTTCTTGCAACAGCAACGGTTTCCTCTTGACCTTTGTGCAAGAAAGCACGATTGCCTCATACTTTTCTTATTTTTTCTTGCTTTCTTCTTCTTTTATTTAATTATTATTATAATATTACCTTTTTATTTAATAGACAATTACTTTACAGCTTCCCTCCTCTCCAATTAAAGCCCGGTTTCTACCCGCCACCACCACCGCAGCACACAGCAACACCCCTCACCTCTTATCATAGAAGCAATAGGGGCCCCCATGGAGTCTCATTGCTCTGTGGGGGGCCGCTCATCAGGACCGTACCCATTATTGGAGGCCCCTAAGATGGTTCGTGATTATTCTTCCTCATCTGTAGGGTTGCAGCATCAGCATCAGCAGCAGCAGCATCAGCAGCAGCAGCATCAGCAGCAGGAAATGAATCATGAGCAGCAATCATTATATCCAGATGCTCATGCACGATCATCATCATTAGCAGCAACAACACCAACAACAACAGCAACAATAACAGCAGATAAGACCCCATTAATAGGAACAGAAGGAAAAAGAGTAACAAGAGTAGAACAAACAGAGAAAGAAAGAGCAGCAAGAGCAGCAGGAATAGCAGCAGCAGATATAGATGGATCTATAGCTCGTGTAGCTGTCTGTACACTCAATCAATGGGCATTAGACTTTGAAGGAAATTTTCGTCGTATTGCTGAGAGTATTGAGAAGGCAAAAAGACAAGGAGCTAAATTCCGTGTTGGTATGTATTTACACCACCACAACCAGCAGCAGCAGCAGCAGCAGCAGCAGCAACAGCAACAGCAGCAGCAGCAGCAGCAGCAGCAAGAAGAAGAAGAAGAGTAGTAGCAACAAATGGAGCAGCTATACCAATTCATCATTTAATGTATAATTGTTAATTTGTTTGTATATTATTCCTTCTTTTGCTTCTTCTTAACAACAATAACAACAACAACAACTACTACTACTACTACTACTACTGCTACTGGTGCTGCTGCTGCTGCTGTTGCTGTTGCTGTTGTTGCTGTTATTATAGGTCCTGAATTGGAGACATGTGGTTATGGATGCGAAGATCATTTCTTAGAAGAAGATACAGAAAGACATTCATGGCAAATAATTGCAAAGATTCTTTCTTCTAATTTAACTCATAATATTCTTGTTGAGACAGGAGCACCACTCTATTTTAGAGGAGTATATCTTATTTTATTTTATTTATTTTATTTATTTTATTTATTTTATTTATTTTATTTATTTTATTTATATATTCAATTATATATATATGTAGATAGGGTTGTGTTTGTTTTATTTTTTGGATTATAATGATGGGTCTAATCATTGTTTTATTATTTATAATTGTCTTTCTGTTTCTGTCTCTGCTGCTGCTGCTGTTGCTGCTGCTGCTGCTGCTGCTGTTGTTGTTGTTGTTGCTGCAGAGTCAATATAATTGTCGTGTATTATTACTTAATGGTCGTGTAATATTAATAAGACCAAAGACAAGACTTGTAGATGAAGGTGGGTATAGAGAGAGTCGCTATTTTGCTGCATGGACAGCAGCAGGAGGTGTATATACACCACAACAACAGCAACAACAACAACCTATGCTACAAGAAATGCCATTACCTCCTGCTGTTGTTGAGGCAACAGGACAAAAGACAGCACCATTCGGTAAGATTATCATTTATTCATTATATTATTTTATTTATTTTTTTTCTTTTATTTATTTATTTATTTTATTTATTATTGTCTCTTTTCTTCTCTCACCTCCTTTATATTGTATAAACACACATATATATATATGTATAACCATATGTAAATAAGCATATAAATAAATAAATTAAATAAATAAATAAATAAATAAATATATATGTATGTATATGTGTGTTTATATATGTATAGGTTTAGCATTATTGGAGTGTATAGGGAGCTGTATAGGTATTGAATGTTGTGAGGAATTATGGTGTGCATATCCTCCTCATATAAATTATTATTTATTAGGTGCAGATATAATATCTAATGGTAGTAGTAGTTACTATGAGAGAAAAAAGAAGAAAAAAAGAATATTATTAATAAAGGAAGCAACTTATAGACACCTTGGGGTGTATATATACAGTAATCAATTAGGAGGAGATGCAGGAGGAAGATTATTATTTGATGGTTCTTCTATGATTTATGCATGCGGTTATCCATTAATAAATAATAAATATAATTATAATTATTATAATTATAATAATAATAATAGTATAAATAATAATAATAATAATAATAATAATAGTATAATAGGGGGTCCTTATTATTCATCTTCTTTTTATGAGGTGTATGTACAGTCTGTATCTATAGATCTATCTACAATAAGAGCAGCAAGAAGATCTAATCCTTCTTATATGCGAGCAGCAGCAGCAGCAGCAGCAGCAACAGCATCTAATGAATGTAATACTATACCAAGAATATATTTATCTTTTTCTTTATCCCCTAATAATAATATTATTAATAAATATTTTATTTATTCTCCTTTATTACAATATAAACAGCAACAAATGCAGCAACATGTGCAGCAAATGCACCAATTCTTATTATATAAACATAAACAAGAAGAAAAAAAAGAAGAAAAAAAAAAAAAAAAAGAAATAATAAAAGAATCATCTATACTATCATCATTAGCAGCAATACCTCCACCACCACCATCACCAATAACAACAACAGCAGCAGCAACAGCAGCAACAGCAGCAGCAGCAGCAGCAACAGCAGCAACAGCAACAGCAGCAGGACAAGCACCGCACCAATCAGCATCATCATCATCATCAAGAACAACAGCAGCAGCAGCAGCAGCAGCAGCAGCAGCAGCAGCAGGTATAGATGAAGAAAGGATGAAGGAAATAGAGGAAATAGGTAATATAATTAGTATATATTTATGGGACTATTTACGTAGATCTAATAGTGGTGGTTTTTTTATACCTTTATCTGGTGGTATAGATTCTTCTTGTTTAATTATATTAACTACTCTTATGTCTTATAATATATTTAATATTATTAAACCTTTTATTAATAATAAATATAAATATTCTTATTTATATACACATAAATATCTATCTAAATATAAACAAGATAAACAATATAAATGGTTATTAACGGGGGGGGATAAAGGAAAAGAAAAAAATATACAAGAGGAGAAGGAGGAAGAAGAAGAGGAAGAGGAAGGATGGGGGCCCCTTATTGAAGAAGAGGGAAGGAAAAATAGGTATAGGGGGGCCCCTGAGGGTACAATTGAGGAAGAAGAAGAAGAAGAATTATTATATTTAGGGGGGCCCCTTGGTGTATTAAGAGATGTAGAAAGAATAATAGGTATAGATTTATTAGATGAATCTTTCCCTAAGGAAGAAAAAGAATTAATAAATAAAATAATATATAGTTGTTATTTATTTAGTAATAATAATAGTAATTATACACAAAAAATAAGCAAAGAATTATCTACTTATTTAGGTATTTATTATATACATGCAGATATTAATAATGTTTTTTCTTCTTTTTTATCTTCTTTTTATAATATATTTAATTGGGTACCTGAATATAAATATAATAATAATAATAATAATATAAATAATAATAATAATAATATAATTAATTATATAAATAAGGAGAAAGAAGAAGAAGGAGGAGATGGAGGAAGAGGAGGAAAAAAAGAGGAAAAAAAAGAAGAAAAAAAAAGATATATTTATAAACAAGAAGATATTGCCCTACAGAATTTACAAGCAAGAATAAGGATGGTCTTTTCTTATTTTTTTGCTCAATTATTACCTATAGATAGACAAATTAAATTATTATCTTCTTCTTCTTCTTCTTTTTCTTCTTCCTCTTCCTCTTCCTCTTCTTCTTCTTCCTCATCTTTTTCTCTACCTAATGAATACCCTAATAGACAAAGAGGAGGAGATGAAGGATTGGGGGCCCCTCCTCATACAGTAAGAGGGCCCCCCCCCCCTAATTATATATTGGGTGCCCCTCCTCCCCTCCCTCCTCCTCGTGGTTTATTAGTATTATCTGCAAGTAATAGTGATGAATGTATTCGTGGTTATCTAACTAAATATGATTGTAGTAGTGGAGACATAAACCCTATTGGTGGTCTAAATAAACAAGATATAAAAGATTTATTATTATGGGCAGCATTATACCCTCCTATTCAATGTCCTGTATTATTTGTAAGTCTTTATTTATTTATTTATTTTATTTATTTTATTTATTTTATTTATTTTATTTATTTTATTTATTTTATTTATTTTATTAGTTTTCTGAGGGTTTAGGGTTTGAAAATTAGGGTTTATTAGGGTTTATGAGGGTTTAGGGTTTTGATTAGGGTTAGTTAGGGTTTATTATTAGGGTTAATTAGGGTTTATGATGTATTTATATGTATAGGATATATTAGATCAACGTCCTAGTGCAGAGTTACGTCCATTAGATGAGGAAGAAGAGCAACAACAAGATGACGAAGAAGAGATGGGTCTATCTTATGATGATTTATCCTTATTTAGTTATTTAAGGAAAACATTTAGATGTGGTCCTTTCTCTCTATTCAAAACTATACAACAACATAGTTCTGCTAATCTTAATACTCTTTATCAGTAAGTTTTTTTTTTTTTTTAGGGTTTACGGTTTATGAGGGTTTAGGGTTTAGGGTTTAGGGTTTAGGGTTTAGGGTTTGGAATATATATATACATGGAATTTTTTTCATTTTTGTTCGTTTTTTGTGTTGTTTCTTTTTATTTAATTAAATAAAATATAAATATAAAATATAAATATTAATAAATACATATTTATTTATTTATTTATTTATATTTATATGTATATGTATACAGGAAGACATGCCATTTCTTTCGTTATTATGGCATAAATCGTCATAAAACAGCAACATTAACACCATGTATACATTTAGGTGTACATACACCTGAGGATGCACGTATAGATCATAGACCTCTTCTTTATCCTTCTTTTTCTTGGCAATTTAATTATATGTATAAATATAAATTATTTATTGAACAACAACAACAACAACAACAAGAGCAACAACAACAACAACAAGAAGAATAACAAGAAGAAGGAGAACAATTAAATAATAAATAAATTAATTAATTATAATTGCAGCAGCAGCAGCAGCAGCAGCAGCAGATGCAGCAGATGCAGCATAATAAAGGATATATTATAATAATAATATAAAGACTTTTATATAAGGGAAAGAGTTAAGAAACTCTAAACCCTAAACCCTAAACCCTAAACCCTAATTCTTCTTCTTATTCGCTGTATAAACAAATAAGACAGCGTATCCTACTAAACCCTAATTTTCTTTTCTTTCTTTGTATTATTATCTGTATAATTTACTTATATATATATATAATATATATATA
>NW_013564013.1:2612-12460 GCF_000499605.1 Eimeria maxima | reverse complement strand
ATATATATATATATATATACTAAGTATACAAGTACGTCTCTTTGTGTCTCCTAGCTAACTACCTACATCTACCTATACTATCTATATATATAAATAAATAAATAAATATTTATTTATATATTATATATTTATACTAATATAAATAAATAAATAAATAAATAAATAAATAAATAAATAAATAAATAAATAAATAAACTTTCTTCTCCTTACAAAGCCTTAAAACCTCACAAAGGAATTAAAAGTACCCAAAGGGGCCCCCTTTGTACCCTATACACCCCAATATACGATGGGGGGCCCCCTAGACACCTGAAGGGGCCCCTATAAGGTACCCAAAAAGCTACAAGGACCTAACACACGATGCATGCAAGGTCCTTGTTGCAGCTGCTGCTGCAGCAGCTGCTGCAGCTGCTTCTATTGCTGCTGCTGCTGCTGCTGCTGCTGCTGCATTCCCCTTAGCCACAAGGGAAACACCCTAATCAGCAGGGCCCCTGCTGGATAAGGATATCCCTAGGGCTTAGGGTTTAGGGACCTAGGGTTTAGGGTTTAGGGTTTAGGGTTTTCTCCTGCCCAAGAAGAGAGTACCTTTGTTGCGTGATGTTGCTTCGATAGATGACAAGATGCTGCTGCTGCTGCTGCTGCTGCTGTTGCTGCTGCTGCTGCTGTTGCTGCTGCTGCTGCAGGTGCTGCAGCTGCTGCTGTTGCTTCCGTTACTGCTGTTACTGCGATTGCTACTGTTGATGCTGTTACCTGATGTCCCTGCTGCAGCAGCAGCAGCTGCTGCTGCTGCTGCGGCTCCTGTTGCTGCTGCTGCTGCGGCTACTGCTGCTGCTGTTTGACTCATGTCACACATACATATATATCCATTTACTCATCCTGCTGTTGCTGCTGCTGTTGCTGCTGCTGTTGCTGCTGCTGTTGCTGCTGCAGTTGCTGCGGTTGCTGCGGTTGCTGCGGTTGCTGCGGTTTTTGCGGTTGCTGCTGCTGTTGCTGCTGTTGTTACTGCTGCTGCTGCTGCTCTTGCTGCTACTAGCCTGAACACTCTCAGGGCCAGCACAGCCCCAAAGATCTGCAGCAGCAGCAGCAGCAACAGCAGCAGGAGACTGCAGCAACTGCAGCACCAAGATATTGCTGCTGTTGCTGCTGCAGTTAGCTGCATTACCTGTTGCTGCTGCTGCGCCTTCATCCTGCTGTTGCTGTCGGTGCGATTGCTGCTGCTGCTGTCGCTGCGATACTTTTGCTGCTGCTGCTGTTGCTGCGATAGTTGCTGCTGCTGCTGTTGCTGCGATAGTTGCTGCTAAGACTGCAGCACGGAGTGTAACTTATAGCAACACTGCTGCCTTTGCTGCAGCAGCAGCAGCAGCAGCAGCAGCAACAGCAGCAAAAAGATGACGATAAAGACAAGGCTGTCTATATCCGTTACTTTGCTGCCATTGCTGCTGCTGCTTCTGCTGCTGCATGCATGCATGCATGCATGCTGCTGTTTCCCCTGCTGCTACATGCATGCATGCATGCATGTTACTGCTGCTGCTGCTGCTGCTGCTGGTAAATCTGTATGCATGCATAATGTGATCGTATCCCTGCTGCTGCTGCTGTTGCATGCATCGAACCTCTTGTGTTACTTTTCCCCCTTTTGCTGCAGCATGTATGGATGCATGCACGAATGCATGCATGCATGGATGGATGCATGCATTGCATGCATGCAATTTATGAATAGAAGGAAGAGATCCATTGTTTTGCTGCTGCTGTGTCTCCAATAGCAGCAAACAGCAGCAAATTAGCAGCAGAACCAACAAAGTGCAGCGCAACATGAGCAAGGGCCCCCTGCATGTATTTTTTTTGCCTAGTAAGATGCCAAGAGAGTGCATGCAGCAGCAAGAAGAGAATAATAAATAGATAATAAGCAGCAGCAGCAGCAGCAGATGCATAATAAGGAGCAGCAGCAAGAAAATATATTATTACTATTCTTACTACTAATAGATCTATTAATCTCCTTATACCTATCCTTGGTCTTATCCAATGAATAAAGGAAGTAATAAATAATAATAAACAAAGACAAGACATGCCTATACACCTGAATATATAAGCAGCAAAAGGATTAATAAATAAGCATAAGGAAGACAGCAGCAACAAACGCTCGCACTGTATAGGCAGATAACTACCCTTATTATCTATTATTATATTATATCCTTCTCCTGCTTCTTCTCCTTGAGATAAAGGTAACAATAAAGAATACCAATTCATCCTGCTGCTCCTCCTGTTGCTGCTGCTGCTGCTGCTGCTGCTGCTGCTGTCGCTGGTGCTGGTGGTGGTGGTGCTGCTGCTGCTGGCGGTGGTAGTGGCGTCGCTGCTGTTGGGGGTAGCAGGAGGTGCAGCAGCTGCAGCAGGTGCAGCAGAAGGAGATTCTGCAGCAGCAGGTGCAGCAGCAGGTTCTGCTGCTGCTGCTGCTGCTGCTGCTGGTGCTTGTTGGGATTTATTATTCTTTATAGGACCTTTTTTAGGTGTATAGGCAGGGGGGGCCTCTAAGGTAGATAAGGGGGGGGCCCCATTATCTAGTCTAGTCTTAGAGGTACGTAATAATGCCCTATTCTTTAGACCCTGGGGGCCCCCAGGGGGAGAAGCAGCAGCAATAAATGAGGAAGAAGGGGCCTCCTCTAATAGGGGGCCCCCCTCCATAGATGAGGGGGCCCCTGACGATAAGGGTTTAGAGGGGGCCCCTAATGAGGTATCTGCAGCAGCACTGCAGCAACTATCATGTGTACCCTCCTCCATTATCCAACTAAAACAACTCCAGGGGGCCCCACTACCACCACGGGGGGCCCCCCCCTTGGGGGCCCCTTCGCGGGGGGCCCCCAATGGCCACTGTAAGGAGAAACCAAAGGTATAGGGGGCCCCCAACCTTATAAAGTTACTACCTGACGTAAAGAGGGACAGCATAGCACGAGGGAAGGAGGCCCCCCACTCTACAACGGGGGGCCCCAGGGGGGCCCCTAGGGGGGCCCCCACAGGGGCCCCTTTATCAGGAGGAGGGCAAGGAGAGAGAGAAGAAAGTTCCTTAGACGGTAGGGTACTGTCAACAGCAGCAAAGGAGCGAGGGGGGCCCCCACAAGAACAATGGGGGCCCCTAGTAGAAGAAGACGATGCTTTTCTTGGCATGATGAGGAGCAGCAGCAGGAGGAGAGGAAGAAGAAAAGAAGAAAAGAAGAAGAAAAAGAAGAAAAGAATAAAAAAAAGAAGAAAGAAAGAAGAGAAAATACAAAGAAAGACAAAAAAAGATAAAAGAGTATAAGACCAATGGTGCTGCTGCTGCAGCAGCTGCAGCAGCAGCAGCAGCAACAAGAAGAAGAAGCACTACTTTATTTACACAGAGGCGCCGCTGCTGCTGCTGCTCCTGCTACTGCTGCTACAGCTGCTACTGCTGCTGCTGCTGCTGCTGCTGCTGCTGCTAAGGAGAGCAAGCCTTTATTGCTACTAATATATAATAAGAATTAATAAACAGAAAAATAAGAGAAAAAGAAGAAAAATAATACAAAAGCAGCACACACAGAGGCATAAGAAGGAGTAATACCATGCGGTGCAGCAGCAGCAGCAGCTGCTGCTGCTGCTGCTGCTGCAGCCTGCTGCTGCTGCTGCTGCTGCTGCTGCTGTTAATATATATTCAGCAGAAGGTGCTTCCTTGGTGCTGCTGCCGCTCACGCTCAGTAGGGTGCAGCTCAGGTATATATATGCATAATAAATAAATAAATATAAATAAATAAATATTATTTATTTATTTATTATTTTATTTTTATTATTTATTTATTTAATTTATATGCATGCATAAGGGAAGGGGGGTCCCTAAGGAAGAAAAAAGTCTTCTTTTTTCTTCTTCCCCTCCTCCCCCCACGGCATCGAGAGAATGTGTTATTAAGATGTGCATTGATTTTCTTCCTTTTTTTCTCCTTTTATTTATTTATTTAAATAAATAAATAAATAATAATTCTTTTTCTCTTCCCTATAAGAAGCAAATAGAGGGAGAGGGGCCCCTCTTTAGGTCTTTGTGTGCACACACACAGAGGGAGCGATGGAGGTGCGCGGCATCCATTATGTTTAGGGTTTACGAATTAGGGTTTAGGGTTTAGGGTTTAGGGTTTATATTGAACTATTAACACTCCACAGTCTATTTACACCACAGGCAAAGGTCCATAAGAAGAGGTGCATGCATAAGGAGTATGTGTGTGTGTACTAGCTGGCTATTGATTCCCTATAACATAGTACATTGTCTCTGTATATTTATTTATATATTTTTATGTATAAATATATTAATATGTTGTGTGTATGCTAAACCCTCAAAAAAAGGCAGATAAACCCTTACCTGTTTCTCCCTACTATACATACAACAAGCAAGCAACTCTCTACAGTGCGTATATGCATACACACAAGAATCCTTGTTAGTCTCTGCATGCATGCGGCGCTCTCTTGCGCCTCGAGCTGCAGCAACACTCTTCGCAACTCATGGGAGGCCGCCGCCTCTCCTGCTGCTGTAGATGCTTCTAAGCAGCTGAGCTCAGGCATAAGAGGGGGCTGGGGATGGAAGAGAGAAAAACTTAGGGAGCTATCCCCTTAACTACTCTGCCTCCATGGCAACTCTTAATAGCCCTTATATAAGACACAGGAAGCTATTGGGGAGAACTATACTTGGTACCACGGCACACACACACAACAATCCTCATCCCTACTGCAGGGCGACTTGCTGGATAGCCGTGTGTAGTATATATATACTACAGGGTACTGGCAAGTGTATATTTATACAACAAGGTATTCCCCTTGAGGGCCTCTCCTTAAATCTATCTTGTTTATTTGCTTTTTTTATTTTTCTTGCATAGTTGAGGTTCATGAGGGACTTAGCAGCATTCATAAGATACGTAGACAGTATCTACTCCCTGATGGGTAGGTAGGCACAACAAGTGTACCCTGTTCATCCTCTATTCTCCTCTTTTCCTGTAAAAAACTTCGTTGTTGCCCAGACAGAATATGCAAGAACGAATTCATGAGGCGGCTTATCATGTACAATAAGCATAAACAGAGCACAGCCCCGTGCAGTTACCAATTGCATGCATCAGCTAGGTAGGGCTACTGTACACCTTAAGGAATTTGTTTAGATTTACTTTATCTCCTTCTTTGTGGGGAATATGTTTATAATAACCATAGTACTATCTACTCGGGGCATCAGTAGGTCTACACCGAGACAATGTTGGCTAACGTGCTGGTAGTCAGCTCTGCAGGGTTACAGACTTATGTGTACCTAAGTAGCTAATAACAGTACGAGGATGCATAGAAACTGCACAAGAGAGGCAAGACTAGCATTCAATTGTTACTCCCTTTTCTAGTGACTTGTCTTCGCTGGATTCGTAGGCCTTGCGAACACCTCATGAAGGGAAAGGGTAGAGGAAGAAGTCTGTCTTATAATGGGTTGATCCTTGTGCATGCAAGCAAACAATTTCTGTATATAACTGCAAACAGTATTATACGCATGCAGAGAAGAAGGATGCTTGCATATGCATTGTCTCAGCTGCAGCAAGCTGCATCTCAAGGCAGACATGCCGCCACCTCTAATGTATCCATCTCCTCAGTCTGTAGTCTGGCTCTCGTCAGCAACAGTAAGCCTATTTATATAACTTATGCTTGCTTGCCTCTTTATAGCACGAAGTCTTGGGCTCAATTTATCTATTTATACAGGCAAAAAGTCTCTAGAGAAAAATCAGCAAAAAATATCTTCGTGTGTACAGACTGTCTAAGCTTTGTTACACAAGAGGTAAGGGAGGAGCAAAGGAGATTGCAGCACATAAATAAAATATTGCTGCTGCTGCTGCTGCTGCTGCTGCTGCTGCTGCTGCATAGCAGGTCAAAAATGCAGACATAAAAAGTGTCCCTCTTGGTGCATGCATACACACTTAGATGACTACCCAGCCTACGCCAGTGCACAAATGTATATCTCTAGCAGAGAGGTCATGCAGCAACAGCAGCAACGTATAAAGGGGTGCATGCACTCTACAGCAGCAGCAGCAGCAGCAGCAGAAAGCCCTTAAGTCAGGCACATGTGTTAAGGAGGCATAAGAGCCAACTATACAGGCTGCTGCTCTTTTTAGACTTTTTATTGTATTATTAATTTATACACCACAAGGACAGGAGAGTTATTATTGCCGAGTGTACAGACAGTTGTAGATATGCCAAGACACGCGGCTGCAGCTGACGCCCTTATGCGGGCTGCCTATGCTGCTGCTGCAGCTGCTGCAGCTGCTGCAGCTGTGTTGTTGGTCGTGCCTATGTTGTGGCTGCTGATGCCTGTGCTACTGTTGGTGGCTATGCTCACTCTGCTGCTGCTGTTGCTGCCTCGACTGTCTCTGCTTCTGCCCCTGCTGCTGCCTCTGCAGCTGCTGTTGCTGCCTCTGTTGGTGCTGTCGCCTCAGTTGCTGCTGTTGCTGCTGTTGCTGCTGCCAGACAACTGGGCAGAGTTAGACACATCCTCTAGTTAGACATGAGCAGCAGCAATAAATAAATAATTATTTATTTAATTATATAAATATATAATTAAATAATAATAATAATAAATAAATAATAATATTAATTGCTGCTGAAGCAATTAATACGAGCAAGAAAGTTAGTTGCTGCAGCAACAGCAGCGAGGCGCTGCCGCTGCATGCAGCAGCAACAGCAGCAGCAGCAGCAGCAATGTGCTCGGGGCTGGTGTCTCTGCATAAAAGAAGAATAAAAAAATATTTTTTTTATTTAATTGAGGAATTATGAGTTAAGAGAAGAAAGTTATTTATTTATTGCTGCTGCTTCCTCTTTACTGGAGCAGAAACAGACCTGCAGCAGCAGCAGCAGCAGCAGCAGCAGCAGCAAGAGCAGTAGCAGCAGCAGGAGCAGCAGCATTCTTCTCCTCCTCCTCATGGAACAACAACAACAGCAATACCAACAGCAACAACAACAGCAACAGCAACAGCAACAGGAGCAGGAAGAGACAGCAGCAGCAGCAGCAGCAACAGCAGCAGCAGCAGCAGCAGCAGCAGCAGGACTCGTCCCCTTTGTCTATCCTATGTTACCCCTCAATACATAAACAGCGAATGGGGAGATTTGTATATACATAAACAAATATTAGGGGCAATAAGTATACATATACCTGCCTATACACCTGAACAATATGCATGCACATGCATGCAACAGCAGCAGCAGCAGCAGGAGCAACAACAGCAGCAGCAACAGCAGCAGCAGCAGCAGCAAGAAAAATGTACTTGTAAAAATACACAAAAAAAACAAGAATTTGCATGCAGAGTGCAGCAAGAAGCAGCAGCAGCAGCAGCAGCACTTAATCGTGCTGTTGCTGCTGATTACCCAACAGTATTAACTAAGACACTATTTTGTGTCTTACCTGCTGCTGCTGCTGCTGCTGCTGCTGCAGGAGCAGCAGCAGACACAGCAGCAGCAGCAGCAGCAGCAGCAGCAGAAAAGGAGGGCATAAATATAGTATATCTACCTCCCCTTGTCTATCATATATTAACAGATGCAGCAGCATGGCGGGTGGGCCCCTCGGGGGCCCCCATGCCTGCTGCTGCTGCTGCTGCTGCAGTAGTTGGTGCCCTAGAGGGCCCCATGCATGCATTTGCTGCTGCGCTGCTGCAGCAGATGGGGGCCCTCATGATGCGTACACCTGAACAATGTAGGCTTCTTGTTACCCCTATAGATGGTGCGCTGCTGTCTGCTGCTGCTGCTGCTGCTGAGGAAAAAACAGCAGCAGCAGCAGCAGCAGCAGCAGCAGGTGTTAGTGTTGGTCCTGCTGCAGCAAGAGGTATGGGGCGTCTTATAGCAGCAGCAGATATCTCGGGTGTACAGGCAGGTCCTGCTGCACTGCAGCGGCTGCTGCCCTCGCGCCTACAGAAGCAAACAGCAGATCTGCTGCTGCTGTCGGGGGCCCCTGCTGCTGCAGCACAACTGTACCTTGCTGCAGCAGAAGCAGCAAGGGCCCATGGAGATGTTATATGGCAAGCAGCAGCAGCAGAGGGGCAAGCAGCAGCAGTTTATTCATATATACAGCCTATGCTGGGGGCCCCTAGGGGGGGCCCCAGGGGGCCCCCTCATAGACCCTCATCTGCATCCCCTTCTTCTGCTGCTGCTGCTACAACTAGGGACGATTCTGCTGCTGCTGCTGCAGCAGGAGCAGCAGCAGCAGCAGCAGAATCGGGGGACAGAGACCCTACGGTGGTGCGTAGCAACTCTTTACCTTCTTCTTCTTCCTCCTCCTCATCTGCTGCTGCTGCAGCAGCAGCAGCAGCAGCAGCAGCAGCGTAGACATCGTCGCCGTCACCAGGGACAGCTGCAGCTGCAACACGAGCAGCAGCAGCAGCAGCAGCAGGAAGGAGAAGGGGAAGAGGAGCAGCAGGAAGAAGAGGAGCAGCAGCAGCAGCAGCAGCAGGAGGACACAGAATTTCGCTCTTACTCACCTGATGAGCTGCTGCTGCTGCTGCAGCAGCAGGAACAGCAGCAGCAGCAGCACCAGCAGCAGAATGGCCCAGCAGCAGCAGATAATCAGCAGCAATTCTTCCCTGCATGCAGAAGTTTATCACCATACTTTCCTATTCCTTATAGACCTTATACACAGCAGCAATTCTCCCTCAGCAGCAGCAGCAGCAGCAGCAGCAGCAGCGGCAACATGTATGTAAAGGCCTTATGGCATATTGTATGTGAGCTACAAGCTGCAGCAGCAGCAGCAGAAGGAGGCTATGGTTCTGCTGCTGCTGCTGCTGCCATAGGCATGCATCCTCACTGTCAACACAGCAGCAGCAGCAGCAGCAGCAGCAGCAGCAGCAGCAGCAGCAGCAACAGCAAAGCCTTACGAGACTTTTTAGAGAATCAGCAGCAACGTATCCGTTTTATGCCTAACCATCTAATATGCAGCAGCAGCAGCAGCAGCAGCAGCAGCAGCAGCAACACTAGCAGCAGCAATAGTATATGCTGTAGCCTAAACAGCAGCAGCAGCAGCAGCAGCAGCAACAGCAGCAGCAGCAACAGCAGCAGCAGCAGCAGCAGCAGCAGCAAGAATAATAATAATAATAATAAAGATGTATTAATGTATAATCCTTACCGTAATAATAATATAAATAATAATATAAATAATAATATAAATAATATAAATAATATAAATAATATAAATAATATAAATAAGAATAAATTATGTGGTTATTTATTGTCTCCTTTTATATGGATAAAAGGAGACACATATACAGTACAAATATCTATAAAAAATAATTTATTAATAGATATAATTATTGATTGTTGTTCCTTATTAACTACAGGAGCAGCAGCAGATATTTATCCAGTTACTGTACTTATTCCTCCTTCTCCTCTACATCATGTTACTTTTGAGGTAATTTGTTTGCTGCTGCTCCTCCTGCTGCTGTTGCTGCTGCTGCTGCTGTATTATGCTGCTGCTGCTGCTGCTGCTGCTGCTGCTGTTTTTGATGGGTGCTGCTGATTATTATTATTCATGGTGCTGCTGCTGCTAGCAGCAGCAGCAGCAGCAGCAGATGTTTATCCTGTTAACTGTTCTTATTCCTCCTCCTCCTGTATATTTGCTGCTGCTGCTGCTGCTGCTGCTGTTGTTGTTGTTGCTGCTGCTGCTGCTGGTGTGGTGGTGATGGTGGTGGGGTTGCTGTCTCCGTTTTGTATCTCTTTTCTTTTGTCTCCTTTTTTTTGTCTCCTTTTTGTCTCCCTTACTAATTGTCTCCTTTTCTTTGTGTCTCCTTTTTGTCTCTTTTTTTTTTGTCTCCTTTTTGTCTCCTTTTTGTCTCCTTTCTTTTTTTTTTTTTTTTTTT
>NW_013564013.1:0-2512 GCF_000499605.1 Eimeria maxima | reverse complement strand
TTTTTTTTTTTTTTTTTTTTTTTTTTTTTTTTTTTTTTTTTTTTTTTTTTAATTAATTGTCTCCTTTTCTTTGTGTCTCCTTTTTGTCTCTTTTTTTTTTATTTATTTATTTATATATAAATAGGTAACAGTAATGCCTAAGGAGACAGGTCGTCTCTTTTTTGTTGGTCTTTCTTATACCCTTAATAGGGTGTCTTGCTGCCAGCTGCTGCTGCGCAGCAGCAGCAAACTAGATTGTCTCCTTGCTGCTAATGGGTATAAGGAGGGGCCCCTACAGTTAACAGATATGCGTATTAAGCCTCCTGCTGCTGCTGCAGCAAGCTCGGCTGCAGCAGGAGGAGGAGGGGGAGGTGCAGCAGGAGGTGCAGCAGCAGGAGATGCAATAGCAGCAGCAGCAGCAGCTGCTGCTGCTGCTGCTGCTGCTGCTGCTAATGGGGATAGGGAGAGGATGCTGCAGCCTACCCCTGAGTTTATTGAAGTCGCAACTGATCTCCTAGAGTAAGGAGACACCTAGCAGCAGCAGCAGCAGTAGCAGCAGCAGCAGTAGTAGCAGTAGCAGCAGCAGCAGTAGCAGCAGCAGCAGTTGCAGCAGCAGCAGTAGCAGCAGCAGCAGTAGCAGCAGCAGCAGCAGTTACAGGAGCCAGGTAGTATATAAAAGGAGACACTTAAAGGAGACAGATAGAACAGACACACGGTACCGCAGCAGCAGCAACAACAACAGCAGCAGCAGCAGCAGCAGCAGGAGATTATATTTGTGTGCATGCATGCATTGTTGTTTGTGTCTCCTTGTGCTGCAGGTACAGCGCAGCTGCATGCGTAGATGTTATTCCTCCTCTGCCTCTGCTGCGGGTGTCTCTTGAGTCTGCTGCTGCTGCTGCTGCTGCTGCTTATTCGTCTGCTGATTGGCTGCAGCAGCCTGCTAGGTCTACAGCAGCAAATACAGCAGCAGCAACAGCAGCAGCAGCTGCTGCTGCTGCAGCAGCAGCTGCAGCAGACCAGGAGCTTATGCTCCCTCTTCCTTTGCGGCTGGAGCATCAGCGACGGCAGCAGCGGCTGCAGCAACGGCGACGGCAGCAGCAGCAGCAGCAGCAGCAGCAGCAAGAGGAGACAATCAAGAAGAGACGGGATACAGTATCTGAGGTCACCGCAGCCGCAGCAGCAGCAGCAACAGCAGCAGCAGCAGCAGGAGCACCAGTCTGCAGCAGCAAGAAGGAGACACAAGAAGAAGAAGAAGAGGAGACACAAGAAGAAGAAGAAGAGACAGATGATGACGAAGAGGAGACACAATACTCAGAAATTACTCATACCTTTGATGCGGTTAGCTGCTGCTGCTGCTGCTGCTGCTGCTGCTGCTCCTGCTGCTGCTGCTGCTGTTGGTGCTGCTGCTGCGTGTGCGTTCTGCCTAGGGTGTGTTTATATATTGTTAAGGGTTTTGCATGCATCTCCTTGCTGCTGCTGCTGCTGCTGCTGTTGTCGTTGCTGCAGCATCTGCCTGCTGCTGCTGCTGCAGTAGCAGCAGCAGACCCTCGCTCCTCTCCTGTATGGGAGGGGCAGCACAGGCAGCTGTCTATACACCTGGAGAATATAAGCAAGCTGCATGCAACAGATATACAATTTAGGGTACTTCCTCCTAATAATAATGCAGCAGCAGCAGCAGCAGCAGGAGGAGGTGCAGCAGCAGCAGCAGCAGCAGAAATACACAATAAACAACAACATGAAGAAATACAACGAGTCTTCCAAGTACATAAACCCTAAACCCTAAACCCTAAACCCTAATTATATTCTTGTTTGTTTGTCTCTCTTTTTTTTTCTTTCTTTTGTCTCTTTTTCTTCCTGCTGCTGTTTGCTGCTGCTGTTTGCTGCTGCTGTCTCCAACAGCAGCAAGAAGTGTCTCCTTTTCTTGCTGTTGTCTATAACAAGAAGTGTCTCCTTTTCTTGCTGCATGCAGGTTGTGTGGGGAGATAAGGGAGCAGCAGCAGCGAGTACTGAGGGGGCAGCAACAACAGCAGCAACAGCAGCAACAGGAGCAGCAACAGGAGCAGCAGCAGCAGCAGCAGGAGAGGGGGCCCTCTTGGGTTCACAAGGAGACACCTCGCATACCCCAGGTGTCTCCTCCTCTCCCCCTCTTACAAATGGAGACACCAACAGCAGCAGCAGCAGCAGCAACAGCAGCAGCAGCAGCAACAGCAGCAGCAGCAGCAGCAGCAAGGATATAGTTATATTACCTGGGGAGAAGATAGAGGTCCCTTTGCGGTGTATAGCCACCTCTAAATATCCTTCTTGTATTATTGAGTAAGATATACATTTATTTATTTATTTATTTATATTATTTATTTATTTATTTATTTATTTATTTTATTGTCTCCTTTTTTATCCCTTTAGTGTCTCCTTTTTTGTCTCTTTTGTCCCTCATCAATGCATCCATACAACCAGCTGAATGCACGCATGCATGCATGCATGCACGCATGCATGCATTAAATAAATAATATATATATATATAATATATATATAT
>NW_013564012.1:50991-63941 GCF_000499605.1 Eimeria maxima | reverse complement strand
ATATATATATATATATATATATATATATTATAGTATAATATAATAAACTTACAAGAGTAGGTGCTTTATCCTTAGAATGTACATGACAAAAGATAAGAGGTCTACTATTATCCCAATCAGTATGAAGAGAACGATTTGCTGTAATACAAGAAATATGGAATGGACGAGTACAATTTTGATAATAGCATTGAACTGGTGCTGGACCACATCTATGACAAAGGAGACAGCGTAATTTTGAACGGGATTCTTCTATTGTTACTAATACACGCTCATCACGGACGTAACCACATACGGCAAATGCACAACGTAAATGGGCCCATGTCTTCGCCTGCAGCAACAAAAGCAGCAACAGCAGCAATAGCAGCAGCAGCAGGAGAATTAGGCGCAGGAGGAGGAGCAACACTGCTAGCCATTACTATACTAGGTAATAAAGCCAAAGGGGACATATTATAAGGACAAGATGGAGACAGCTAATGAAGATAAAAGGAGGCACATAAGTTGTGCACCTATATCTTACCTTATCTGTTTTCCTCATAGGCCCTCCTCCTTCACAGAATCCATCAAAGCCACAGAGACAGCAAACAGGAAGACGAAGGGTAACGAGGAGACCCTTTATAGGAGACACTTCGACTATACACCTTAGTCTAGGGTCCTTGCTGTAAAACTTGCTGCTCTGCAGCAGCTCATCTTCCTGCTGCTGCTGCTGAGCACCACCCTTCGTCCCACCCACACCACGAGGCTGCTGCGCTGTTGCTGTTGTTGCTACATTCTCCACACAGCTCATGTCTTCATCCTCCGAGTCAGAGAAGTAAAGGGGAATCTGACGAAGATAGTCCACAGGATTAACTGTAACGTCGCTGCTGCTGCTGCCGTTGCTGCTGCTGTTGTCGTGGTTACTGCTGTGGCCGTTGCTGCTGTTGCCATCGGCAGCAGCACTTGTTGCTTCTGCTGTCGGTTCTTTGGGCCTTGTTGGTGTCGATGCAGCCGCACTTTCCGCTGCGGCGGCAGCAGCAGCAGCAGGTGGCGCAGCATCCGCGGCAGTTGTAGTTGGGGTGCTATCACCTGGGTCATTCGTTGCTTGCGCTGCTGCTGCTGCAGCAATAGCAGCAGCAACAACATCTCTATCAACACGAACAGAAGGAGGGAGGGTAGGGTTGTGGTACTGTGCTAATGCTGCTCTTCTATGATTAAACCCTTTGGGCTTAATACCATCACCATGATGCAGACCTAAGAGAGTAGGAGGGGAGAAATGCTTAAATGCATCATATTGTTCTTGCCCCCAATCACTATGATGCGGTGTCATGCATGCAACCGCTGTTGCTTTTGTACGAGGCGCAGCAGCAAGGCGTATTGCTGCTAATGCCATCTCCTCATCTAACAGCGGCAGCTGTTTACGTAAATAAGAACAAAGGGGACACAACCATTCTTCTGCATCAGGAGCAGGAGCAAAACCCCCTGCACCACCCACAGGTCTCCTGTCTTCTGTGCTGCTGCTGCTGTTGCTGCTGCGGCTATTGTTGGTCTTCCCGACAGCGCTGTTGTTAGCATTCCTGTTGTTGTTGCTGTTGTTGCCATTGCTATTGTTGGTATTGCTGTTGTTGCCGTTGTTTTGTTGGGCTTTGGCTTTAGCTGCTGCTGCTGCTGCTGCTGCTGCAGGCGACAACCCTTTATCCCCTCCTGCAGCAAGTGCTCTGCGTCTGCGTTTAGCAGCAACAGCAGCAACTGTTGCATCAAAGCTGCTGTTGCTGTATCCAAGACAAGAAAAATGACTTGGTGAATAACAACCATCACAAAAGATAATTGGATCGTCTTCTCCATCATCACCGCTGCCACAAACTGTACATAATGCCCTCTCTGCCCATGCAGGGGGTAAGCTGCTGCTGCTGCTGCAGGTTACCCGCAGCCGCAGCACGTCAAGGGATTGATCTGCTAAAGTGTATGTATGACGACTATCTAATGCATGCGATGCAGATTGGCTCTTGTAATACTGCAACATTTTCTGCAGCAAAAACAACAGTCAGCAGCAACAGCAGCAGGAGGATGAGGAGAAACAGCAGCAAGAGGAGTAGTAGCAGCAGGAAGAGGAGGAGGAGCAGCAACCATGGCAACAATACAATAAACAACAGGCGCCTAAAACCCAAACACTACTAACACTATAGGCTCATTGGTCCAGCAGCAGCAGCAACAACAGCAGCAACAGCAGCAAGTCCACCTACGTCTTCAACTTGTGCCCACTCCTGCAGCGCAGGCCGCCGCTCAGCAGAAACAGCCGACAACAGATCCTTCAGTCTGCACAACAAACAGACCCTAGGCTCTAAACCCTAAACCCTAAAACGTTGTCCCGCTGTGCTTAGCACTAGACCCCAAACATAACGCCCTAAACCCTAAACCCTATGCCCCGTCGTCCAGCAGTCATTAGCCGTAAACCCTAGCCTTAACGCCGTAAACCCTAAACCCTAAACCCTAAACCCCAAGGGTTTATAAAATGCTTACATGTGCTGTTTTTCATTTGCGAGCCGAACTAAACGCCAAGCCAAGTTTTCTGCTTCCGTCTCAATCCACGTATCTCCTACAGGCTTCTGCTGCTGCTGCTGCTGCTGCTGCTGTTTCTCCTGCTGCTCAGCACTATCATCAACCTTCAGCTGCACCTGCTTGTCGCCATCCAGCTGCATAGCCTGACGAAGTTGCGTTTCCTGTTGTTGCTGCTGCTCCTGGTGCTGCTCTTGCTGCTCCTGCTCCTCCTCCTGAGGCTGCTGCTGCTGGGCTTGCTCCTGCAAGCTTGCATCTGCAGCCTCTAGACGCAGCTCGGGTGGATTCCCTTCAGAAGCAACAGGAGCGGCAGCAGGTGCTGCAGAAGCAGCTAAAGCAGGTGCACCAGCAGCTGCTGCTGCTGTTTCTTGGATGGACAGTGCTGCTGCTACTACTGTCTCAGCCTCTGCTGATGCGTGGCCAGCCGTCTTTCCGAGTGCTGGTCCTGCTGCTGCTGTTGCTGTTGTTGCTGCTTCTGTTTCAGCCGCTGTTGTCTTTGTTGATGCCGTGTCAGCCGTTGATGCTGCTCCTCCTCCTTCTGCCGTTGCTGCGTCTGGTGCTGCTGCTGCTGCTGTGATTACACGGTGCATCTGCTGGTGTTGCTTCTCTAAGCCCCGCAGCGGCAGCAGCACTCCTTTCTCTTTATTATAATCTAAAGCAAGAGGGATACCTGTCCTCTTTGTTGCGTCTTCGGGGCATGCGGCTGCAGCTGCAGGGGGGAAAGGAGACACCCGCTGCTGCTGCTGCTGCTGTTGTGGGCGGTTCTCATCCTGCTCCCAGTAGCAAAACAGGGGAGGCAGCACATGAGCAGGCCGTGGAGGCAGCAGCACGTCGTCGCCGGCTCCAGCATCTGCTGCACCATTTGTTGCAGCATCTGCTGAAGTTGCAGCAGAACACACCTTGGCATCCTTTTGCTGCTCCTCCTGCTGCTGCTTTAGCTGCTGCTGCAGTTGTTGCTGCTCCCTCCCTACGCGCGCCCATAGAGCAGCGCGGCTTCGGGTGTCTAGACCGTCTATGTAGGATTGAGAATAAAGAGGCAAGACAGCCTCATCCTCCCCGCCTCTCCCTGCTGCTGCTGCTGTTGGGCTGCTGCTGGCTTCACGTTTGACTGCTGCTGCTGATGCTGCTGCCCCTGCTGCTGATGCTGCTGCTCCTGCTGCAGGGGGAGAGAGCCACACTGCAGTAGGCCCGCTAAGGACCTGCGGAAGCGGCAGAGGCCTGCGGGACGTTCTACCTGCACCTGCTTCTCCCTGCTGCTGCTGCTGCTGCATGCCCCATTCTGTAGACGAAGTAGAGGCGTCTGCTGCATCGCTATGTGGCAGCATCAGCTGTTGTTGCTGCTGCTGTGCTGCTGCTGCTGCAGCAACAAGTTGTAACAGCTCATCTATGCTTGTGCAGCTATCTAGTTCAGGGGGGAAGTCTGCTGCAGTGACACCCGAAGGCAGCAGCAGCGACAACACAGCACCCTCAGGCTCGGGGTGTATGGACACCGGAGGTAATCTTTGTCCATCCCATTTCTTGTTGCAGAGGGGATTAAAAGCAGCGCCGCATGCAGATTCATCTTCTGCATCTGCAGCAGCAGCAGCAGCAGAGCCGCCTGCTGCTGCTGCACCTGCTGTACCTGATGCACCTGCTGCACCTGCTGCGCCTGCTGCATTTGATGCACCACCTGCAGATGCATCCGTGGATCTTTTGCCCCTCGCGCTTCCTGCACGCTGGGCACTGTTGTTGGTGCTGCTGCTGCTGCTGCTGCAGCTGCGTCCTCCCCCCCCGTGTCTCCATTGCTGGTGTCTTTGTGCTGCAGCAGGTTTCTTTTTTACTATTAAATCTAATAAAGTCTGCGAACCTGCTTCCCTCTCCCTATACGCCATTCCTGTGTCTCTTGTCTGATAAGGTGCATGCGCTAGCAGCTGCTGCTGATGCAGCAGCAGCAGCAAAGAAGGACAATGAGACACAGGAAGCCAAGAAAATAAACTCGTCTCTGCAGACACCAAATCGATGCTCCCGTCGTTGCTGCTGCTGTTGCTGCTGGTGGGAGAAATGGAACTATCTGAGCAAGAACTCGAAGCAGCAGATCCTTGCTGCTGCTGCTGCTGCGCATTTGCAGCAGAACCAGACACGCCCCCAGTTGGATCATCGCTGCTGCTGGTGCTGCCGTTGCTGCTGCTAGGATCCGTCGCCCTCCGCTTCTCCGCTACCGGGCTTGGGGATACGCTGCTATTTCCTGCGGCTTGTTGCTGCTGCCGCTGCTGCTGTTGCTGTTGCTCTTTCTGTTGGTGCCTCCTCTGTTCCTCTTGCAGCTGCTGCTGCAGCTTCTCCAGCTGCAGCAGCAGCTGTTGCTGCTCCTCCTCCTCAGATCTGTGCGCAGCAGCATCATCTTCTGTTGCATGCAAATCCTCAGGAGCGAGGATCAGCGATGCAGTATGCACCACCGCCTGCTGCTGCTGTTGCTGTTGCTGTTGTGGTTGCTGCTGCTGTTGCTGTTTCCGGCATCTACTGCGCGTCTCTAGGAGAGGCAACGTGAAGTCCAAGAATGCCTTGCTTTGCTGCTGATGCTGCTGCAGCAGCTGCAGCAGCTGCGGATTGACACGAGAGAAAAGCTTAGCGTCGTGGTTAGCCCAAAAGAGTTCTTCTTCTGAGTCACCACGAACAGCAGCAGCAGCAGAAGCGGCAGCAGCCCCAGAGGGCCCTGCATGCGCTTCAGATGGCATGGCCGTGCTGTGCGACTGCCGCTGCTGCTGCAGAAGCTGCTCCTCTACAGGATAACGAGGCTACGGCTGCTGCTGCTGCTGCTACCGCTGCTGCTGCAAACAACAGACCCCATCAGGCACCTACGGAGAGGTAACCCTGTCGTTAAATCTCCGTAGTGTTGCTGCTGCTGTTGATGATGCTACTGTTGCGGCTCCTGTTCTTGCTGCTACTGTAGCTGCTGCTGCTATTCTAGCAGCTCCTTCGTGTTATTGCTGCTCCTACTGCACCAGACAGGGGTCGGCAAACGGATCCAGCTGTCGGGACTCGGGACGTGCTCTTCAGGGTGTCCTGCTGCTGCAACAGCAGCCACTGTAGCATCAGCAGCGGCTGTTGCTGCTGCCACTGCAGCTGCTGCAGTTGCTGCCGTTGCTACGCTGGGGCCACTCGCGTGGGCTGCGTGTCTCGAAGGGGGGAGCTCTTCTGCTGGCAGCAGCAGCAACACCAGGTGAATGTACAGAGGCAAAAAGAAGAAAGAAGAGCTAAAAGAGACAGCTGCTGCTGATTTCCCTGCTGCGGCGGCAGCAGGAAGCAGCCGTAGCCGTCGGCCTAACAGCAGCAGCAGTGCAGTGGAGCTGCTGCAGCTGCTGCTGCTGCTGCAGCTCCACCAGCTCCCGCAGCAACGCCTACAGAGACGAACAACTCTAACTAACAAACATAAATAAACTGCATGCAAACCGCAGCAGCAGCAGAGACAGAAGACCCCCAAGGCTGCCGCAGCCAGCGACCCGCTGCTGCTGCTGCTCTGGGAGGGGGGCCCCGTACTCTGTCAAGCTGCTGCTGCATTAACAACGGTATTATAAGAATTAGGGTTTAGGGTTTAGGATTTAGGGTTTTAGGGTTTGTTTTGAAGGTAGGTTGGCTGTCTTACACGAGCGGTACAGTAGTCCATTCCCCTGCGGGTGGGGGGCCTCCTGGGTCTGCTTGCTTCTCTTGCTGCTGCTGCAGCTGCTGCAGCGATGCTCCCCTTGCTGCTGTTGCTCTCACTATTGTTGTTGTTGTTGCTACTGCTGCTGCAACTGCAGCAGATCGAAAGCCCTTTTTGTATTCTCTAGGCTTCTCCCTGCCCCGCCATTTGCCTACAGACATCCACTGGTGGGGGGGCCTCAGGGCGGTGGGGTTGTTCTGTGAGTTGCTGCTGCTGCTGCGACCGTTTGTGCAGCTGCTGCAGTTGTTGCTGCTGCTGCGGTTGCTGCTGCTGCTGCTGCTCCTGGTGCTGCCACTTGCTTGTGAAAGTAACTGCTGCAGCAGCTCTAGCAATGGGCATCGCGAAGACATTCTAATTATACCCTCATCTCCCCCCTCCCTCGAGTGCCCGTACATCTCCCCCTGCACGGAGTGAAGCTCTAAACCCTGAACCCTAAATAATAGATGCACTAATATTGAGGGGAGCTTCTTTAGCACCCTAAAGAGCTGCAGACACTATTCATCTCCCTCTATCGACGGCGATGCTGCCCTAACCGCGAGCATAATGTTGCCACAAGTTGCTGCTGCTAATGCTACTACTGTTTTTCTGTTGATGTGTGCTAACGATTGCAGCAGCTGCTGTGAAGGTTGCTTGTTGCTGCGACTGCTGCCATTGTTTTTCCTTATACAAAATCCTCATGCTGGTTGCTGTCGTCCCTCCACCGGTTGTTGCCAACGGGGTCTTGACTGTAAGGATGACGCTGATATTAGCACAGACATGCACCTAAAATCTATGAGACGAGAGGGCACATCATAACCAAAGATGTTACCAAAGCTGAGGCTGAGGTGTACTCACACTTCAGCTTTTAGCAGGCAAATATCGAAACCTTCATGCATGGACAACAAACACAAGAGCCCAGTAAGATGTAAGGAGAAATTTTGTCCATAATTGGAGACTGTCGTGATGTGAATGAAAGCCAAAATAATCAAGACAAGAACTCCCCTAGACTTAGCTGGCCGACGTCTTCCCCTTACGCTTGCACCTCCCTAGTGATATGCACAGTGTGAAGCTGTCCCGGGAGTGCTCGAAGAAGACTCATAAGCACCAGACTCTAAATTGTTTTGATGGATTCGCATTCTCTCCGAACTTCACAAGACGGCGTGCACACCAACCTCGTTTCCGCTTGCTGGGTTGTTGTTGGTTCTCAGCTAGTTCGGAAATTCTGTTATTGTACTCTTCCTACTCGTTTCATCAAAACTTCTTCGAATTCCTTTCATGAGAGTTAAGAAACGTCACTGTGTTGGGGAGCAAGCACAAGCAAATAATGGGGCGCTTGACACATCCCGAACGCAGCACGGGGTTTCTTGAATACGCGAATCGCTCATTAACTGCCGAGCCGAGGCTGCTGGAGCCCACAATGAGTTTATGAGGATCGCTTGCCTGAAATACCTACTACTCATAATCGTAGGCGTGCCTTCATTGACCGATACATGGCTTTTAGAAGGGGCTGTGTGCAACATGAACCATTCATACAGATAATTGCTGTGTCACGCGTAAAGGGGAAGCAGTACGTCTAAAATTTTTACTTGCTCTCTGGTCCAATATATTCTCAGCCTAAATGCATGCGCCCATTTTCCGCGGCGCTGGCGCCGCGGATGACAATACTTTCGTATGTTTCATATTTGGAGGCTGGGTCGTATTCGAGGCCTTAGGGGACTCGCAGGAGAGCTTGACCCTGCAGACCAAATACCTGCTTCTTGTCTCAGCAGGCTTGTATATGTGTTGAGAGGTTCAAGTCAAAAGGTGCCTCACGATACAGAGACTGTGCCTGACTGTGAAGAGGCCAGGCCGTTGTTGCCATTGCGATGGGCTCTCGCCACACAGGTGCCAGCACACTTCTCCTCCCGCCACATGTTTTTGTGTTTAGATTATGTGCACTATCTTGCTTTTTCATTTCCTGCCCTCGATCCCACTATCCCTAGTTGAGCAGCCAAGCGCACAAAACGCTTGCGCAGCCTGAAGGAAAAAAAGCTGCGGGCAATAGGGATGTGGTCCGTGCATTCTGCGTGCATTCGTGATCGATGCCGAGAGTCAAGGAACTGTTCAAGAATCATTTGCAGTTCTATTGTGCATGCAGCGATCGAGGCGTGAATATGGTTGCACCTGGGCGTGCTTTCCCTCCAGGGGCTACGCCAAGATGTGTTCGAGCACATGGAAAGCTGCATAAACACCAAACCCTAAACACCAAATCCCAATCCCTAAACCCTAAACCCCTAAACCCTTCCTTTTGCCACACGGAAAGGTGGTGTCTCACTGTGTTAAGGCTTGTGTTAAGTCAGAGATGAGGTTAGTTCGGTGGATAAGGGGGGATCATACGTCAAGGGTTTTGCGTCTCGTGTAGCTAGAGATGGTCCTCTGGTAAGGGGGATGACTGCGTATCATGGCTGTTGCTTTTGCTGCTATCCTTGCTGCAATTCGACCCCATCTGCGGGAATATTCAAGCCCCATTTTGTTGCATGCATTAGATCTGTCGTCAACAGGTATATATAATTATCTGCCTATCAGCAGGCACTACCTCTACGAAGGATAAAAAGAAAAAAGGATGAATAAAAAAGATTCACAGAGTAGATTATTTTGCTGCAGCAGACATCATTTTACATAATTAAGCTCCGCAGCAAGTGTATGCACGCATGTGTGGGGCCCCGTGCAGGGAAAAGTCTTTTCCTTCTTTATTTATTTAAGGATTTTGTGTAGTAACAAATGGTGACTGATCAAGTCTGATGACTAAAAGTATAATTGATGTAGGGAATGTAACAGAAGCAGCAGAAGTATAAAAAAAATTCAATATTATATTTTGTCTTTCTTACAAGGAAAAACAAGAAAACAAACAACAATTAGCAGGAGGACCAATAGAGAATGACGGTTGTGTGCCTGTGTAGTAGATAGTCAGCTGCTGCAGGGAAAGAAAAGTTATTCAATTTATAGACTATAACTGTATATTAATAAAATGTTATAATTAATTTATAATTTAGTGCTGCCCTTGTCCTTGTCGAGAGTATTGTAGCAGCAGCAGCGGCTGCTGCTGCTGTTGCGCGCCGAGGCGCTTCATCAGCGGGGGCAGCGGGAGGAGGAGCAGCAGGAGCAGCAGCAGCTGATGGCGCGATTGAGGGCTCCTCTATAACAGTTTTTCTTTAAATAATTTTGTAATAATAGATTTAAATGCGATATAACTCACTACAGTATAATTAGGCTTCTTAGGCAGCTGCTGCAGCACGGCAGCGGCGCCGCGGCCCCTCACCAGTTGTTCTTTGCTGCTGCAGCTGCTTCCTTCCTATAGCTTGCTGCAGCAACAGCTTCCTTTTAAATGTAGATCCGGCTGTTCTGTTGCAGCAGCAAGTGAGCTGTTTTCTTCCCAATGGCCGCCCAGAGGCACGGTTGCGGCGGCGCTGCCTGTCTCCTCGCCTCGTTGCTGGCAGCAACAGCAGCAGGAGCAGCAGCAGCAGCAGGAGCAGGCTACCCTTCTATGCCTTATATAAATGTGCAGCAAACAAGGACACTGCAACACGGGTACAGTGACCCTCTCATTAGCGGCAGCGAATTGTATTTCTCTCCTACAGCACCAGCAGCAGCAGGGTTCGAGTACCCAATTCCTGCTGCAGCAGCAGGTCATATGTCCGCTGCTGCACCTGGCTCTGCAGCGGCAACAGCAACAGTAGATGACCCAGCTGCGGCAGCAATTGCTGCTATACGAGGCCGCAGACGCCTGCGCAAGTTGCTGCTGCAGTCTGCTGCTCTTCTCTTTGGTGCTTATTTGCTGCTGAATATAACGAGGCGTTCCTCTAATAAGCAGCAGCAGCAAGAAGGAGGAGCAGCAGAGAAGGGCCCCCAGCAGCGAGCGGCCCCATCAGCAGCAGAAGCAGAGGGTAAGAGCAGCAAATCATCAAAGAGACCACCACCACTACAAACAGCAAAACAAAAGCCAGCAGCAGCAGCAGCAGCAGCAGCAGCAGCAGCAGATAGGCCCCCCAAGACACCTGGGGGGGCCCGCAGCCCGGGGCTGTCTAGTGCCCCCCGATTCCAAAGCTGGTTCGGGTCTAAGCCTCCTCCTGATTATCCTCCTCCTCCTGCTCCTGGTCCGTCTGCTGCTGCTAGGAGTGCAGCAGGACAGAGAAGCAGTGCTGCAGCAGCAGCAAGCAGGAACTAAAGCTGCGCTCTGCGGCTCTATTAGCAGCAGCAGCAGTAGCAGCAGCAGCGGCAGCAGCGGCAGCAGCAGCAACAACAGCAAATGCTACGGCCGCCATATAAATATGTGTGAATTAAATGTAATTGCAGTTTGTGAGGGTTTAGGGTTTAGGGTTTAGGGTTTAGGGTTTTTGGGTTATTGCGCTGTTTATTACTAAACAGCAGCAAAACAGCAATAAACAACTTTGTTGTTATTTATTGTTTTTATTGCATGCATGCATGCATAAGGAGACAAAATAAAAAAAAAAAAAAGGAGACAAATAAAAAAAAGAAGAAAAAGGAGACACTTATATATATAGGGGACAGTTATTATAGGCAAATAAGAGGAAAATAATAAATAAATAATAAATAATAAATAAAAAGGAGACAAAAAGGAGACAAATATAAATAATAAGTTAATAAATAAATAGTTATAAATAAATAAATAAATAAGTAAAAAAGGAGACAAAAAGGAGAGACACTTTTTTATGTATCTGTGCATGCAAGGGGATCAAAAGCCCCAACTGTCTCCGCATATTTATCATAGAAGGCAACTTGTTGGGGGGTAACGGAGGGTCTAGTCTTTTTTATTGCATGCAGTAGTTGTTGTTGATTTAGTTGCAGTGCAGCAGCAGCAGCAGAAGCAGCACCTCCTGCTGCAGCAGCAGCAGCAGCAGCAGCAGCAAGACTACCACCAAGACGGTTACATAGTCCATACACCTCAAGGGCAGAGAGGGAGTCAAGTTCTTGTAGTGCTGCCTTAATTGCATAGTAGCCTCTGCTGCTGCTGCTGCTGCTGCTGCTGGGCTGCAGCTGCTGCAGCTGCTGCTGCAGCTCTGCCTTAACCTGCTGCTTAAGAACTTTAACAAATTCATCTCTTTGCTGCTGCAGCAGATCTGCTGCTGCTGTTCGCACCACCGCATCAATATCTGCCCCACTAAACCTGCAGCACAACAGCAGCAGCAGCAGCAACAACAAGAACAACAGCAGCATAGCAGCAAACCCTAATCCGCTGTAATTGTTGTGCATTATTCTTAAAGATAAGAATATTATATATTATTAGGGTTTAGGGTTTAGGGTTTAGGGTTTACCCCTCAGTTTCTCTAGCAAGTTGATCAAAATCAAAGTGCAGCAGCTTCTCCTCAACAATATCATCTTGCTGCTGCTGCTGCTCCTCCTGCAGCAGCACAACCCCTTGCTGCTGCTGCTGCTGCTGCTGCTGCTGCTGGACAATATCTTTAATCATGATTCTTAATCTAGATCTGAATATATTAGATCTATCTATATAATAAGGTAGGTGTACATACACCTGAATATCTAATCTACCTGGTCTTAATAATGCTGTATCTATACAATCAGGTCTATTAGTTGCACCTATTATATATATTTCTTCTCTTGTATATATACCATCTAATAATGTTAACATTTGTGCTATTAATCTCTCATCTACACGACTGCTGCTGCTGCTGCTGCTGCTGTTGCTGTTGATGGGTCTTATCCTGCTGCTGCTGCGGTGGCTGCGGCGACGGCGAGGAGAGGAAGGGTAAGAAGATTTATCACGAATCTTTCTCTTCTTCTTCTCTCCTTCTTCTCCTTCTTGTCCTTCTTCTTCATCACCATCTTCTTCTTCCTCTCCATCTCCTTCTTCCTCCTCCTGCTGCTGCTCTTGCTGCTCTTGCTGCTGCTGCTGCTGCTGCTGCTGTCTGCGCCAATATGAATAGGGGGCCCCTGTTAATTGTAAATTATTATCATTAAGGGCCCCCTCTCTCTTATTACATAGACCATCAATCTCATCAAAGAAAATAATAGAGGGAGAAAAGAATTGTGCTTTGCTAAATAATCTTCTTAATGATGCTTCGCTCTCTCCTACATATTTACTTAATAATTCAGGTCCTATCAAAAAAAAATTAAAACCCTAAACCCTAAACCCTAAACCCTAAACCCTAAACCCTAAACCCTAAACCCTAAACCCTAAACCCTAAAAATCTGATATTATTTTTTTGGTGGGAATTATAAGAAATAATAACAAAACACGAAAAAAATATATATGCTGGTAGTGGACACCATCTAGGAAATTTCTAGGGTTTAGGGTTTAGGCTGTAGGGTTTAGACGTACCTTTTACAGAGAAGAAATGTGCATTACATATCTTTGCTAATGCCCTCGCTAACAAAGTCTTCCCACACCCAGGAGGACCAAACATTAATATCCCGCTAGGACGACGTAACCCTAATACACAAACCCTAAACCCTAAACCCTAAACCCTAAACCCTAAACCCATGGAAAGATTGGAAACAGGAATTTATATTCAAAACCCTAAATTGTAAACTCCCCTAAACTTTATTAAACCTTAATAAACCCTAAACCCTCCTAAACCCTTCCTAAACAATCTTAAACCCTTGTAAAAAACCCTAAACCCTAAACCCTAAACCCTAAACCCTAAACCCTTACCGATTTGTTTATAAAGTTGAGGAAAAAGAACAGGAAAGATAACTTTATCCTCAATAATTTTTTTTGTTGTTTTTAATCCGCCAATTTCTTGCCAAT
>NW_013564012.1:40991-45991 GCF_000499605.1 Eimeria maxima | reverse complement strand
AACCCTAAACCCTAAAATATTAAGAGAGGAGGAGAAGTTTATAATATACACAATAACATCCGATCTCCATTGAACAATAATGTAAATAAATGCCGAGGGTTTGGCGTGTCATGCTGTCGGTGTCCATAAAGAATATAGGGCTAGGGTTTTGCTAGGGTTTAGCTAGGGTTTAGGGTTTAGGGTTTACCAGTCATCAACTCCTTGTCCCCATATAGCAATTGTATCGTCATAAGAGGCAGACGCTAACAAATCCTTCTTTGGGTGCCAGCAAACCGCCTTTACATCTGCATACACACAAACCCTAAACCCTAAACCCTAAACCCTAAACCCTAAACCCTAAACCCTAGAGAGGAGTCTCACGGTTTCTATAGGATAATTAATTACCTTGTGAATGACCTGTTAAGACAGAGGCAACAACGAAGTCTCCCTCTTCCTCATCTTGTTCTTGCTGTTGCTGCTGCTGCTGCTGCTGCTGCTGCTGCTGCTGCTGCTGCTGCAGTATACCCTCTTCTTCTTCTCCCTCCTCCTCCTCCTCCTCCTCCTCCTCCTCTATTTTGCTGAATATCCAAATTGTTTTGTCGCGGCTGCAAGTCGCCAACAGATTTCCTGAACTATTCCATGCTACTCCCTTCACCTGTACACAAACCCTAAACCCTAAACCCTAAACCCTAAACCCTAAACCCTAAACACTAAAAGGTAAACATTTAAGTTTCAACGATAATGCGGTGGATTGAGTGGTAAAACCTGACAAGAATGAAACACAAACCCTAAACCCTAAACCCTAAACCCTAAACCCTAAACCCTAACCTCATGCTCATGTCCAATGAGGGTTTGCAGCAATCGAATTTGTATCGGTGGATCTCTTGTTGCAACTGCAGCACTATCACTCCCTCCTTCCTGCTGCTGCTGCTGCTGCTGCTTCCGCTGCTGCTGCTGCTGCTGCTGCTGCTGTACTGTCCATATAGATGCAGTAGAATCAAAGGAAGCAGCAGCAAGAAGAGAACCATCAGGACTCCAAGACACGGAACGAATTGCTCGGCTGTGCACACCGTCACCAGCTGTACCCTGTACACAAACCCTAAACCCTAAACCCTAAACCCTAAACCCTAGGGGAACAATAAAAAAGTATAGGCATTAAACCCTATACAATCAGCCATTAACAATATACAATAAACCCTAAACCCTCGAGGGTATACGCTGTGATCCTACGTACCCTGTGCACACACTCTAAACCCTAAACCCTAAACCCTAAACCCTAAACCCTAGAGGAGACTTACTAAGCATTGCCATTGGCCAGAAGGGTCTCCCGTTGCTGCAAACAAACAAAAGAGACACAAAGGGGAGACATGTAGCAACAGCAGCAAAAGGAGGCAGCAAAAGGGTGACAAAAAAGGATACAGTAGGAGGAAGAAAAGGAGAAAGGAAGGAGACAGCCGTAGAAAGGAAAGAAAAGGAGACAGCAAGAGGAGAGGAAAGGGGACAAACGATAAAGAAAAAAGTCCAGAAAGGAAAATAATACAAGAAAACATACAATTTTAGGGTTTTAGGATTTTTCGGATTTTTAGGGTTTAGGGTTTAGGGTTTAGGGTTTAGGGTTTAGGGTTTACGGCCCCAGATATGAATAAGTCCATCTGCACCACAAGAGGCTAAAAGACGATCGCCATTAAATTGGCAATGCCAAGCAGCACCACGGTGAGCAGCTAAATGAGCTATACGCTTCATTGCTGCTGCTGCTGCTGCTGCTGCTGCTGCTGCTGGTGTTGCTGCTAGTGTTGCTGGTGTTGCTGTTGCTGCTGTTGTTGCTGCTGGTGTTCCTGGTATTGTTGCTGATGGTGTTGCTGCTGTTGCTGTTGTTGCTGCTAATGATGATAATTGTGTTGCTGCTGTTGGTGCTTCTGCTGCAGTTGTTGCTGCTGTTGATGCTGCTAATGTAGCGACTTCCTGCAGCAATGATGCTGCTGATCCTGCTGCTGTTGCTGCTGCTCCTGCTGCTCCTGTTGCTGCTACTGTTGTTGCATAGGAATAGGCCTAAGGAGGCGGCACGGCTGCAGGTGGACCCTTTGTGCCGGCTCCATAGCTAAGGTGTTTAGGGTTTAGGGTTTAGGGTTTAGAAATTGGTGTTTAAAGGCAAGTGTTTAGGGTTTAGGGTTTAACATTCGTCTAGAAGAAGACGCAATGCAGATAGAAGGCAATAGCCTAACCAGCAAGCTAGTGAGGATCCTAGGGTTTAGGGTTTAGGGTTTAGGGTTTAGGGTTTAGGGTTTAGGGTTTAGGGTTTAGGGTTTGGTAGAGTTAAGCAAACCCTCATAAACAAAATGCATAATGAATATAAAATAGAAGATCTAATATAATTTAATTATTAAGTAATATGTGCAGCAGGAATAGTTGCAGCAGCAGCAGGAAGAGCAGCAGCAGCATGAGCAGCATCAGCAGCAACAGCTGGTGTTGCATGCGGCAGTGAGAGCGAAGGCGGCGCTGCTGCTGTGCTGCGCTGCTGCTGCCGCTGCTGCTGCTGCTGCAGCAGCAGCTGCTGCTGCTGTCTTAGGGTCTGTTTGTGTGTCTTTGATGATTAAAGGAATTGTTTTGTCTTTTTGTGTGGTAGTTTTTGGGCGTCTCATGGCTATAAACCCTAAACCCTAAACCCTAAACCCTAAACCCTAAACCGTTGGATGAATTTTGCGCCGCCCCAGTTAATCGTGCGTGTTTCTCTTGGGGTGTACAGACAGCTGATTGGTGTCTCCCGTGATAAAAGGGAGGAGTATAAAATATATTAATATTTATGCTGTTAGGTTAGCAGCATTTGTATAGAGGAGGAGGAGGAGGAGGAGCAGCAGCAGCAGCAGCAGCAAGGGTCTTATCTTTGTCATCATATTATAATACATATATATATATAAGGATAAGGATAAGGGGGAGCAGCAGCAGCAGCAGCAGCAGCAGCAGGATAATAATAAGGAGCAGCAGGAGCAGCAGGAGAGAAATAGATAGAGGATGGCGATGTTGCCATTCTATAGGTGTGTGGGGCATAAATGTATAATGTTGCTGCTGCTGCTGCTGCTGCTGCAGGTGCAGCAGCAGCAGCAGGAAGTAAATGGACAAGTATTAGGTATAGATCTAGGGTCTGAATATATAAAAGCAGCAATTGTTGCACCTGGTAAGAGGATGGAGCTGCTGCTGAGCAGCAGCAGCAGCAGGAAGCATGCAAATGCTATTTCTTATATAAATAAGGAGACAAGAAGTATAACAGAGGAAGCAATAACGCATGCATATAAAAGCCCCAAAAAAGTGTTTGTTGCTACGAATTTATTCTTAGGGTTAGCAGCAGAGGAGGTAGGGGATATAGATAATAATAATCCTGTTACTGTTATAGGTTCATCTGCTGCTGCTGCTGCTGCTGCTGCAGCTAATTGTATACAAGATAGTATATGTACAAGTAGCGAGGGTTTAGTACCCGTAAACCCTAAAAAAGGGTTTTGGCCCGGGGGTTTAGCTAAACCCTATTATCCATGGGAAGTGTTTATGTCCCCTATAAGAGGAAATATATTATATAAAGTACGTGATGATTTGCTGCTGCCCCCTGAGTTCCTTGCTGCTGCTGTATTATCTAATATAAGACAAGCAGCAGCAGCAGCAACAGGTAATAATCCTGCTGCTCCTCTTGCTGCTGTTGTTACTATACCATGTAATTATACACAAAGACAGAGACAAGCACTAAGGGACACCATGGAGATTGCAGGGTTTAGGTTATTAGGGTTTATATCTCATGCTGCTGCTGCTGCTGTACAGCATGCATTAGATAAATATGATGCAGCAAAAGCAGCAGCAGCTGCAGCAGCAGCAGGAACTGGAACAGCAGCAGGAAGTAGTACTTCTACTTCTACTGCAGCAACTGCAGCAGCAGCAGCAGCAGAAAAAGAAGAAACAAGAAAGATGTTCCTTAATGTTGGCAGCAGCACAGTTGATGCTGCTATTGTCTCATTTAAGAGCAACAGCAGCAGCAGCAGCAACAGCAGCAGCAGCAAGAGCAGCAAAAGCAGCAGCGCGCAGCAGCAAAATGTACCACAGGTCACCATTCTTGGCTGCGGTAGCGTCGCAGCAGGAGGAGGAAGAGCTGTTGATGTACTTCTTGCAGAGTCTCTACGACGGTAAGGCCTCTAGGGTTTAGGGTTTAGGGTTTAGGGTCTAGGGTTTAGAGTTTGTATAAGGGTCTGTGTAGGGTTTAGTGTTTGTCAGTGTTTTCTAGGGTCTAGGGTTTTCTAGGGTTTACTATTTGTTAGTGTTATTTTTCTAGGGTTTAGGGTTTAGGGTTTATAATTTTTTTAATTATTTTATGTATTTTTATTTATTAGTTGTTTTTTTAATTTTTTTGAATTTTGAGGGTTTATATTTTTTTTTAGGGTTTAGGGTTTAGGGTTTAGGGTTTAGGGTTTAGGGTTTTGGGGTGTATATACAGTACATTTGAGGAGGAGAATAAAGAAGATTTATCGAATTATCCTCGTGCATTGAAGAAGTTGGAGATTCGTGCAGGAGCAGCAAAGAAGGTATTAAGCGCGAATAAGGGTTTAGGGTTTACGATGGAGGGTTTACATAAGCAGAAGGATTTACGTAAACCCTTAACTCGTGATGAATTGGAGGGTTTACTAGAGGAGAGTGGTTTGCTGCAGCATATTCATACAGCAGCAGAAGGAGCAATAGGATCAGCAGCAGCAGCAGCAGGAACAAGAAAAGAAGAAGAAATAGAGAAATTGGAGGCAATAGAGTTATTAGGTGGTGGATGGAGGATACCTAGGGTTTATAAAGAAATACAAACCCTAAATAAGGGTTTAGGGTTACAAACCCTACTTAATGCTGATGAGGCAATGGCTACTGGTGCTGCAGTTGCTGCAGCAAATGCAACAGCAGCATTCCGTGTAAGAAAGTTGCTGCTGCAGGATGGATCTCCTTATACATATTCCTTACGTTTCTACGGTCTACAGGGAGAGGAAGAGGACCAGCAGCAGCAG
>NW_013564012.1:23491-30991 GCF_000499605.1 Eimeria maxima | reverse complement strand
ACCCTAAACCCTAAACCCTAAACCCTCAAAAACCCCTAAAACCTAAATCGTAAACCCTTAAAAAGCCCCTCGAAACAATAAGCAAATAAAACACAAAAGGAGAAACAAGAGATATAAAGGAAGAGACAAAAAAAGAAAGGAGACAATTAGTGTTTATGTCTCTGCAGGGATCCAACAGTGGCCCTTAAGGACAATGACCTTGAAAGAGAAGGAGAAAAGGTGCGGATAAAAGGGTTTAGGGTTTAGGGTTTACGGAATTATGGCTTAGGGTTTAGGGTTTAGGCATATTGGGGCAGTACAGTCGTTGTGCCATTATAGAGTCCGTACTAAGGGGTGTCTACAGTCTTTCAAGGGTTTTCTAGGGTTTAGGGTTTAGGGTTTAGGGTCTAGTGTTTTTGCAGATAAATATTGGCCCTGAGCGAGCAGCACGGCTGCTGCAGCAGCTGCGCAAAGATGCGCACTTCTTGTATATTCATCGTCTTGTTGATTATTCTCTTCTTGTTGGCATTTATTATTCTAATAAAAATCCATGTAAACCCTAAACCCTAAACCCTAAACCCTAAAAACCCTATAAATGGCTTTTTATATCTATCACGGCGTGTTCGCGGCAGCAGGCTCCCCAGCTATACCTAGTTAGGCCTTGGGATACACGGATTAGGGTTTAGGGTTTAGGGTTTTGTGGTTTTCTGCAGCACCAGCGTCCGAAGGAAGCTTCGGAAGACCTTCAATGCCTTCAGTTCTGTGAGTACAATTAAATTAGGGTTTAGGGTTTAGGGTTTAGGGTTTGGTGTGTATGGTGTAAAGTTTTCTTTTGTGAATTGTGGCTGCGCAGCACAAGCCAATCGAGCAGTCCCGACAAACGTAAGAGATATGCACACAGCAGCGAGGGTTTAGGGTTTAGGGTTTATCTAGGGTTTAGGGTTTATTCCCTCTTAATAGTAGATCCTTACCTCCTTTATTTATATAGAATATTATAACCATAATATTCAAATTTTTGAACAAAAATTTTAATGCTGACTATTTCCTCCAAAAACCCTAAATTAGGGTTTAGGGTTTAGGGTTTAGGGTTTAGGGTTTGTGAATTTTTTTTTTTTTTTTTTCAGCGGAATTACCCTTTTGGCGGCGAGATTTAGGAGGGTTAGCTAGCGAGGATGGCAATAAATTATTTTATGTTGGTGTTATAGATATATTAACTAAATGGGGAACATTTAAGAGGACAGAGCATGCTGTTAAGACTGTACAGTACGAATTCTACCCTAAACCCTAAACCCTAAACCCTAAAAATTATAAACCCTAAACCCTAAATATTATAAACCCTAAACCCTAAATATTATATACCCTAAATTCTATAAACTGTATAAACACTAAACACTAATTTGTTTAGATGGAGACGGGATGCACAACTCGGTCTTCTTCTTAATTGCTGTATACACCAGTAAACCCTAAACCCTAAACCCTAAACACTCAATTTGTCTCTGCTGTTGTACTCTTTGTAGGACTTGCGATGCACAGGGAATTTCTTGTGTTAACCCGGCCTTCTATGCCAGTAAACCCTAAACCCTAAACCCTAAACCCTAAACCCTAAACCCTAAAGCCTAAACCCTAAACCCTTGCTGAACCACATCTGCCTTGCTCGTTGTTTCTGTTTGTCCTCTGGCTGTACTAACCTTTCACAGCCGAATCCGAACCCTAAACCCAAAACCCTAAACCCTAAGCCGTAGAAGCTGCTGCATGTTTTGCTGCTGCTGCTGCTGCTGCTGCTGCTGCTGCTGCTGTATTCAGGGCGTTTTTTAGCATTCCTTGAGAAGCACATCGTCTAATATTTGTATATAACTCATGAATCCTGTTTTAGTTATATCCCTAGGGTTTAGGGTTTAGGGTTTAGGGTTTAAGACATATATATATTTATTTATTTATATATATATATTTTTGTCTTCCTCTATCAATGCATCATCGTTTTATTCACCTGCCTATACACCCCAATTAGGGTTTGCAGGGTTTAACTCTCTATACACCCCAATTAGGGTTTACAGGGTTTAGCTCCCTATACACCCCAATTAGGGTTTGCAGGGTTTAACTCTTCTTCTTTATTTTAAAGTTTAAACCCCTATACAGATATTCCTTGCTGCTGGCTAGCTAGCCAGCTAGCTAGCTAGCTAGCTGGCTGGCTGGCTAGCTAGCTAGCTAGCTAGGGATCTAGCTAACTAGATAGGTAACTAACTAACTAACTAATATAGCTAACTAGCCAGCTAGCTGTATTGACAGCTAGCTACCTAGCTAGACAGCTACCTAGCAGGGGGGTCGAGGCTAGGGGACAGCAGAGGTACGGTAGGTTTTCGTGCTGCTGCTGCTGCTGCTGTTGCTGCTGGTGCTGCAGGGTATCTGCTGAAGCTGCTGCAGGCTGTATCGCCTTGGGGTTTCGAAGCAGCAGGCAGGGTTTAGGGTTTAGGGTTTAGGGTTTTTAGGTGTGCAGACATTATGTGGAACCCGGAGGGATCCACATGAGCTGCATGTGCAGACATAGGAGGGTTTGTAGAGTACACATTAGGGTTTAGGGTTTAGGGTTTATAGTCCCGCAACCCGGCCCGTGGCAACAGTGGGGGTAACAGTTGCTGCTGCTGCTGCTGCAGATTCAGCTGCTGCTGCTGCTGCAGCAGCAGCAGCAGCTGGGCTTCATAGTTTCTGGCTTCATATATGCTTGTCTATGTTGTTCATTAGACGCAGAAAACTTCAAGTCTTCTATAAACCCTAAACCCTCGAGAGGGGGGGCTGAGGCCCTGCAGGTCGGCAGCAGCTGCTGCTGCTTGCTGCTGCAGGGTTTGTATTGTTTGTCTTTATGTATAAGAAGGCAAGAAGTAAGATAAAATAAAACCCTAAAGTTAATGAACCCCTCTAAAGGATAAACCCTAAACCCTAAACCCTAAACCCTCAGGCTCCCCGAGGCCCCCTACTCGCCGAGCGGGCCTGTATAAGCCGTACAGCAGCAGCAGCAGCAGCAGCAGCAGCTGCTGCTGCTGCTGCTGGTTGCAGTCTCTTCTTTTTAATCTATTCTTGAACTTAAAAAGCATTTAGTATATAGGATTTAAGGTTTAGGGATAAGGGTTTAGGGTTTAGGGTTTAGGGTTTAGGGTTTAGGGTTTTCAAGACTCAGAGAGGTGGCCCTGTCGAGTCGCGGTCGCGTCCCTAAACCGTCTGCCTTCGCCGACATACATTCAAGGGTTTAGGGTTTAGGGTTTAGGGTTTAGGGTTTAGGTATTTCTTTAAAAAGGGTTTAGGGTTTACAATGTGAATAGACAAGAAAATGTTTCCTCTCCCCTCCCTTTGGCCGGCCGACCCCGCAGCCAGCGAGACCACTGGTGCGCAGCAGCAGCAGCAGCAACAGCAGCAACAGCAGCAGCAGCAGCACCATTTGCTGCAACGGCAACAACAACAGAAGCAGATACAATACACAATACACCAAGAGTCTCACAGACAAGAGGTGATCAAGCAGCAGCAGCAGCAGCAACAGCAGCAGCAGGAGCAGCAGCAAGAATCGGTGTCGGCTGCGGTCGGCCTCACTCTTCAGCAGCAGCAGCAGCAGCAGCAAAGAGTGCAGCAGCAGCAGCAGCATGTAAGGCGGTTCTGTCTTCTTCGGTGCAGCCGGGGTGTATGGGCAGCTGCAGTGTTTGCTGCTGCAGCCCTCTTTTGCTGCAGCAGCAGCAGCAGCTCTGCAGCAGCAGTAACAGCAGCAACAGCAGCAACAGCAGCAACAGCAGCAGCAGCAGGGGAGTCCCTTCATCGTCTGCGATCTGTTCGCCGCCATGACTGGGGTTTGCTGCAGCAGGAGGATTTGCTGCAGCACGAGGGTTTGCTGCAGCAGCAAACCCTAAACCCTAAACACTCCTTTTTGCAGTCGCCAACCGAAGGTGCTGAAGAACACCATTCAATCTCTTCTGGTAAACCCTAAACCCTAAACCCTAAACCCTAATTCTGGATATTTCTCAAGAGATGTCTTAAGAAGGCGCAGCAGCAGCACCTAGGGTTTAGGGTTTAGGGTTTGCGATTCACGAACTGCCTACAGTATACAGGGTTTATTAGGGTTTAGAAAATCTGAATTAGGGTTTAGGGTTTAGGGTTTAGGGTTTATGTGTGTGTATTGAATTCAGCATTTTCTCCTTTATTATTACGTTTGCCTGGTCATGTTCGTATCCCCGCTCCTGCTGCACAGGGAGCAACAGCAGCAGCAACAGCAGCAGCAGCAGCAGCAGCAGCAGCAGAGAATATACAATTAGGGTTATCCCTTCCTCTATGCCATGTACCTTTTGCTGCACTAAGCAACAAAATAGGCGGAGGGACTTACGGGGAGGTTTATCCATTAAGGGAGGGTTTATCTATTTCCTGCAGCAAGGCAGCAGCAGCTGCTGCTGCTGCTGCTGCTGCTGCAGGGATATATAATAGTACAGAAGCAGCAACAGCAGCAGCAAATAATACTAAACTTGCTGTTAAATTATTTCGTCTACGTAGCTTATCTTCTCTCTTCTCTGCAGCAGAAAATATAAACCCTAATCTAAACCCTAATCTAAACCCTAATCTAAACCCTAATCTAAACCCTAATTTTAAACCCCAAGAACTTTCTGCCCTTAAAACCCTCTCACAAGAAATCAAGTAAGTACATCTATATATATATCTAGCTAGCTAGCTAGCTAGCTAGCTAGCTACGTAGATAAGGGAGATACGTTCTAGGGTTTAGGGTTTAGGGTTTAGGGTTTAGGGTTTATGTGGTGTTATGTATATACAGGTCAATAGATCTAAAGGATGAATCAATAGTAACAGCACTGCAGCAGCTATTTGTTGGTGATGGTGCTGCTCCTGCTGCTGCTGCTGCTGCAGGTGCTGCTGCTCCCTCTGAGCAGCAGCAGCAGCAGCAGCAGGAGATACTAAATGTGCTGCAGCAACTGCAGCAAGAACCATCATTATCCCCTATGCTGCTGCTGCAGCATTATAAACCCTTAAAGGCAGCAATAAACACTAAATGTTTTATTGAGGAAATAAAAGAGACAGGAACTATATTCAATACATTAATACAAACCCTTAAACAAATTGATAAGGAAATGTGGAAAAAAATCCAAGGTAAACCCTAAACCCTAAACCCTAAACCCTAAACCCTACAAAACCCTAAACCCTAAAAAATACTAATAAACCCTAAAAATACCTAAACACTAAATAATAAACACTAGAAGAAATAAATACAGGAATAATATTCAATACATTAATATAAACCCTTAAACAAATTAATAAGGAAATGTGGAAAAAAATCGACGGTAAACCCTAAACCCTAAACCCTAAACCCTCATAAGCCCTAAACCCTAAACCCTAAACCCTCATAAGCACAAACAAACACTAAACACTAAATAGTAAACACTAGAAGAAATAAACAGCGGTAGTATATTCAATACATTAATGCAAACCCTAAAAGATAAACATACAGGAATAAATACGAGGTAAACCCTAAACACTAAACCCTAAACCCTAAACACTAATAAACCCTAAACACTAAACACTAAACAGTAAGCAGTAAACACTAAACGATCAATTTACTAGCATGCTAATGTTCTCCCTACCAACTAGCTAGCTAGCTAGCTAGCTACCTATATAGCTAGCTAGCTATCTACCTACCTATATAGCTAGCTAGCTAGCTAGCTAGCTATCTATCTATGTATCTCTTGCGTCTTATATAATAAAGAAATCTCTTATTGTGGTGTGTGTGCTGCTGCTGCTCCTCCTTCTCCTCCCCTGCTGCTGCTGCTGCTACTTGTGCTGCTGCTGCTGCAGATAGACCAATAGAGGAAAAAGTATCAATAGTTTCCTTATTAGGTAGAGAATTATATCATTGGTCCTTGCCTATAGCTAGGGTTTTTATTAATAATAAAAAAGAGACACTTTATGGTCTCCTTGTACAATTATATGATGGAGATCTACAGGTATATATACTCCTCCTGCTGCTGCTGCTGCTGCTGCTGCTGCTGCTGCTGCTGTATTGAATAAGGTCTGTTGGGTCTCCTTAGTCAACAGGATGATGGAGATATGCATGCATGTTACATACTCCTGCTATTGCTGCTGCTGCTACTGCTGCTGCTGCTGCTGCTGCTGATTATGTTTCTGCTTCTTGTGCTGCTGCTGCTGCTGGTGCTGCTGCTGTTTATTGTCTCCTTTTAGGTCTCCGCCTCCCCCGAGATACCCTTAGGTGCTCCCCCTCCTCTAAATCTCTTACAAGACAGCAGCAGCAGCAGCAGCAGCAGCAGCAGCAGTAGCAGCAGCAGCAGCATAAGCAGCAGCAAGATACTGCTGCTGCATATGCTGCAGCATAGAAGGAACCTAATAAATATAACAATAAAAATAATAATTCCTTATTTATTTATGCATACTTTCTTCTCTTTTACTCATCTAGATATTAAGCCAGCTAATTTATTATATTTTATACATAATAATCAACAGTAAGTAATCTTCCTCTTCCTGCTGCTGCTGTTGCTGCTGCTGCTGCTGCTGCTGCTGCTGCTGCTGTTGATGGTTGTGTTGCTGCTGCTGCTGTTGTTGTTGCTGTTGTTGTTGTTGTTACCCTATATGTATATACACATATACAGCAGCAACCCAGTACTATAAATATATATACATACACCTGCTGCTTCTGCTGCTGCTTCTGCTGCTGCTGCTGCTGCTTCTGCTGCTGCTGCTGCTGCTGCTGCTGCTGCTGGTGTATACAGGATAGAGATAGCACCAGGAGACTTCGGTATGGCAACAAGGATAGGGGAAGAAATACTATTAAAGGGGACAGTTGCCTTTATGGCACCAGAGATGGAGAGAGAAAAGGAGACAATAAATATAAATATAAATATAAATAATAATAAAGAAAAAGATATAAATATTATTAATAAGGAGAAGGAAGAAGGAGAAGAAAAAAAAGAAAAAAAAAAAGAAATACAAGAAAAAAAAGAGATACCTATACAAGAAAAAAAAGAGACACCTATACAAGAAAAAAAAGAGACAATAATAAAAGAAAAGAAGGAGATAATAATAAAGGATAATAAGGATAATAAGGAATTAATTATTGAGGAAAAAAAGGAGAAAAAAAAGAAAATATTATTGTCTCTTCCTTCTATAGATATATATGCATTAGGTCTATCCTTAATATATATATGGGGTATTTATACATATAATTCTTCCTCTTTTTCTTGGATTAATTTATGTATATTACCTTATATAAATAAAGGTGTATCTTTTTCTTTTATTACTATGGCTAGTAGGAAAGGGAGCTGTATATACACCACAAAAATTAAAAAAAATATTAATAAATGTATACAATTAGGGGGACAATTAGATAAACTTTTTCCTCCTTTTACGCCCTTATTAATAAAAATTAAGATTAGGCAAATGATTAACACTAATCCTTTATTAAGAATATCTATTAATAATCTCTATTCTTATTTAGCTAGTAAGAAAAAAAAAAAAAAAAAAAAAAAAATT
>NW_013564012.1:15000-17500 GCF_000499605.1 Eimeria maxima | reverse complement strand
CTAAACCCTAAACCCTAAACCCTAAACCCTTGGATCTGAGCCCCCAGCTAGGCAGCGGCATTTCTCCTACCCTCCTACAGCACAAACCCTAAACCCTAAACCCTAAACCCTAATCTTACCTGGAATGCAAAGACGAAGATAAAACGATATCGCTCGAAGACCTGCAGCAGCAGCAACAGCAGCAGCAACAGCAGCAGCAGCAGCAGCAGCAGCAGCAGGAGCATCAGCAGCAAGATGAAGAATCCCGTGTGTGTGTATATATACAAGGGTTTAGGGTTTAGGGTTTACCAATGTATTAAGATAAAAAGAAGAACTTAAACCCTCTTCCAGTTGCTGCAGATTAGTGTTTAGGGTTTAGGGTTTAGGGTTTAGGGTTTACTAATGTATTAAGATAAAAAGAAGAACCTAAACCCTCTTCTCCTGGTTGTAGTCGCCATTGAGTAGTAAAACATGCAGTAATAAAACCCTATACAACACAACAACAGCAGCAGCAACACATTTTGCTGCTGCTGCTGCTGCTGCTGTTTGCTGCTGCTCCTGCTGCTCCTGCTGCTGCTGCTGCTGCTGCTGGGTGATGGTGGTGTTTTCGTGCGTTTTTGCTGCTCTTCTGCGCTTCTTGCTGCTGTTTTGCTCTCTTGCTGCTGCTGCTGCTGTTGCTGCTGCTGCTGCTGTTGCTGCTGTTGCTGCTGCTGCTGTTGCTGCTGCTGCTGTTGCTGCTGCTGCTGTACTTACCCAGTCCCAGTTGAGGGTAGCAGCAATAGCAGACAGCAGCAAAGCTGCTGCTGCTGCAGTAGCTAACAAGAAGAGGCAGCCACGGCCAACAGCAGCAGTAGCACGAGCAGTTGCTGCCTTTGCTGCTGCAGCAGCAAAACCCACAAACCCTAAACCCTAAACCCTAAACCCTAAACCCTAATAATAAGAATGTACAGTATATGCAGGGCCATTCTCTAAGTTGAGGATTTGCTGCTGCTGCTGCTGCACAGCTAGGGTTTAGGGTTTAGGGTTTAGGGTTTACGGAGTAAAGGTTGGAGACCATCCTTAGCTACTGCAGCAACAGCAGCAGCAACAGGAAGCATCTGCGGCGGTCCTAGCAGCAGCAGCAGCGCGAAGCAGCAGCAGCAGCAGCAGCGCAGCAATACAGCCTGTAGTCTAAGACGTCTACTGCATTGAGCCTCCACCTGCTGCAGTTGCTGCTGCTGCTGCTGCGGTTCCTGCTGCTGCTGCTGCTGCTGCTGCTTGGACAGTCCTGTTAACGACTTGGTACAGTTTGCTGCTGCTGCTGCTTCTGCTGCTGCTGCTCGCGATGCAGCAGCAGCAGCAAATGCAATAGAAAGGGAGAGGAGAAGAAGAGGCACACTATGAAAGGACAGACTTATGCTGCCTAACAGCTGCAGCAGCAACAGCAGCAGCAGCAGCAGCAGCAGCAACAACAGCAGCAGCACATGCAGCACAAGCAGCAGTAGCAATAATACAGCAGCAGCAACAACAGCAGCAGCAAACTTGCGGTAAAACTGCAGCAAGAAGGCGGTCAGAGTCTGCTGCAGCAGAACAACAGCAGCAGCAACACAACAGCAGCAACACGACAGCAGCATACAAGCAGCAGCAGCAGCAGCAGCAGCAGCAGCAGCAGGACGTACACTGTAAGGATGAAGGAGGAAGACTGCAGCAGCAAGCCAAGGCGGAAGGAAACGCACAGAGGCAATGCCACTATAATCTCGCCGACGCTGCTGCTGCTGCTGCTGCAGTTGCTGCTGCTGCTGCTGTTGCTGCATTTCTAGCTGCTGCTGCTGCTGCTGCTGGTTCGGCTGCTGTATCGAAGCTGCTGCTACAGCTAGAGCAGCCGCAATAACAAGATCTACGAGCAGCAGCAGCAAAAATATGTTGCTGCTGCAGCTGCTGCTGCTGCTGCCATTGCCGTTGTCGTTGCTGCTGCTGCTGCTGCTGCTGCTGCTGTTGCTGCTGCTGCTGCAGCCAGTAATTGTCTTTAATAAGGAGAAGAAAGGAGGAAGTTGGCTATTAATACCAGGGGCATAAGAAGAAAGACCAATTGCTTCTCTTGCTATGCCCTCTTGTAGGCTGCTGCTGCTGCTGCTGCTGCTGCTGTACAGCAGCAGCACATTACTAGGCAAAGACACAGACACGAACAGCAGCACACGCAGCAAGGAAGCAACAGCAAATACAAGGATCAGCAGCAGCAAGTTCTTCTTCCTGCAGCTCCTGCTGCTGCTGCTGCTAGTGTTGATGTTGTCATCCTTAATACTGCTGCAGCAGCTGCTGCTGCTGCAGCTAGTGCTGCTGCTGCTGCTGCTGCTGAGGCACTCAGCAGGCCCCATGATGTATTGTTGCTGCTACTGCTGCTGCATAATGCGACTCAACACACTCTGCTGTATCTGCTGCTGCTCCTTAGTGTTGCTGCTGCAGCATGCAGAGACACACCAGCACCAGCAACAGCAGCAGCAGCAGCAGCAGCAGCTGCTGCTGCTGCTGCTGTTGTTGCTGT
>NW_013564011.1:1261-8761 GCF_000499605.1 Eimeria maxima | reverse complement strand
CCATCCAATTCGGATCACCGTGCTTACATGATGCCGTGCGAGAAACACAGACAACAAATTTTTACCTTGACTCTATTTTGTTTGTAAACTTATCAGGCCAAATCATCGATCCCATTAAATTTCACATAGCCCGCAGGACAGTCCGCCAAGCTCGACTCTTGCAGTCACAGCTGGAAGAATTCCTTACGTGGAACTCGGCGGAGGTCCTCTATGGCCTCCTAGGTGGTGCCTCCGTTTCTATCCATCATGTGGAACAGCAAACTACCAGGTGACCCTCCTCCTCTATCACTGGAGCTTATTTATGTTCTGTTGTGCCTGTATATACACGTAGTAAATGATAATAAAAGCTAGTATCAACGTGTGAATGCCACTGCAGGTCAGTATGTTATGTTTATTTCACCGTCGCGTCTAGGCACGACCCCAAAGATGTCGAGGAGAAACTGAACCGAGCAGCTCCACATCTGCGGATGCAGATGGCTAGACGTTTAGAACTAGGGTATATGCCCCCATTCCGCTTCGTATACCATCCAGAGGACGAGCTAATGAGCAAGCATACTCTGCATAGATTGGCAAACGAACCCCGTCCACGGGATGCGAATGCAAGAAGACAAAAGCAGAAGACAATTGCGGCAGTATGGGGGGAAACTATGAAGGGGACCGCCTGAACTATAGCTTGACTGGCTCGCTGATGAACTCTGCGCAACATTTGGCCACATTAAACGGCACTCGTAGGTAATCTCATTTGAGCAGTTTTTCAATTATTCGTGCTGACAAGCAACGTTTAGTCCTTCAAAACATTTTAACCGTTTAAGGTTTTAATGTGTTTCATATAAGGAAAGCTTTTGTTGGGGCCAATTTGGAATATCAAGGGCCTACTGACGGCTGCAGCTTATGTACTATGCTGAAACGTCTGTCAAAAATGTTATTCTGTGTTGGGACCCACATGTGCGCGCACTTGCTCGACACATGTTGGCATTAGCTAGGATAGGATGTATTGCCCAATCCCTTCACCTCAGAATTATTGCTGAATGCTGAACACGAACTGATATAGCTACGGCTTTTTCTACGGTATGCATTCCTCCTTACCGTCCCCGATGGATGAAGCCCTCTCGAAACGGTCGTGAGTAATCACGAACCAACACCCTGATTGTGGCATTAGCAAGTCTTAATCATCACGCCAGTCCAGAATTATCTTACCATTTTCCAAGCTCTGCTAGAATAACGATGGGATCCCCAGGGTGAAGAATAGTGCCTTTCCACTTGCAGTAGCGATCCACAGTTGCAGTTTTTCGTGCATACATTTTTGTATGCTTAAACATCTTTCTGAATGCATCAGGGACCGCTACAGTGGGTACGTATCCTAACTCGCCACCCTTCGTGCGGCAGAATGCCCACGATGTGTTCTGAAATATTTATTAATGTGGTCACATAGGGGCAGGTTCTGAGACAGCATTGACTATCTATCTCACCGTGACAGAAAATAGGAATACTTCGTCCCCACAATTGACGCTGAGAGTCCCTGGCTCATCGCTCTCGTAATTTTGCTCAACAGTAACTAGAATGTCCTGAGATCATCAAGGTTTGCTGCATGCTGCATACGTTTGACATTGTTGGGAACTGACCTCAACTGCCCAATATTCGAATTCGTGCGAAGGATAGCTTCTTTCAAACACGGCGGTTGGCTCTTCGTAAGACTGCACTTCCACATTCGTGGAAATCCAATGTTGCAGCTTTTTTTCTATTGCTGCATCATACGCTGCAGCTGTTACGATGTTGGATCTAGCGACTGGACAACTCTCAACGGTATTGGCATGGGCGATATCAGCAGCATCAGGAAAATTTTGATCTTCTAGTTGATCTACTAGTTGCTCTCCGACTTCATGATCTCCATCCGATGTAGTCGAATTCAGAAACATGTGACTCGTTTCATTGCTCGTCGCACTTGTGGCCTTTCCATCATGTATAGTTTCCGCCAACTGTTGTTCGTCCAGTCTAGATGATGTTACGCCATTGATTGCAACTGATGGCGTATCCCCTGGCTGTTCAAAATGGGGTCCCGATTGATGTGAATCCGAGCATGTACCCTCTTGTGCATTCTCTGTTGAACACTGCCTTTCGTAATCCCGGGTCTCCACAGAATCCTGCAACTTTTCTGTGGGGCACGATTCGCCTTCTTGTGTCAAATTCTTGACACCAGGATTTCCACTACCTCCGGTTGAAGGTGTGTCTGCGACGAGCATATGCTGTTGTTGTTGGGGATCCGACCCGCCATGGCATTGAAAAGCATGCCCCTGATGATGCAAGTTTTAGAAAAAGCAATGCGCCTAGATTCAGATGTAACCCACCTTTGAGTGTGCCAACTCGTTCACTTCAGATTGAGCACTTGATATTATGTAATCCGCCTCCTTCAGGTGCTGCTGCTGCTCTCGAAGAAGACACGAATTGTGCTCCACTGGACTACCCATCATATGTAGAGTAGCAATCCGAGGCGACTTATTGTCTTCATCGTCATCTATGTGCTCTCCTTGAGGAAGCGAACTTGGGCTTTCCCTCTCAGGGGTTCCTTCAGAATCCATCGGTATGGCTGTGCTTCCCGTTACTTCGTCTTGCCTTTGCCCATATTCAAGTATTTCGTCTCCCTCTTGGTGCCCATAGGTTACTCCAAAAACCTCCATAGCCGCTTCAAGGAGGTATTCTGGCTGAACCGTTCTTGAATTTCTCACTTCCGAACGAAACAGCATTCTTAGAGCTGAGAACGTCCGGAGGTCTACAATCCTGTTGTAGAATTTGGCCCATAAGCTACCGGATAGATTTCTTTGTTGCAGTTTAGCCCTCCTTACCAGGAGCCAATCACAAACAATCCAGAGTTTTCTCCAAGCTCAAACCCGTCGGTCATCTCGAAGACATCGTACACCCTCGCGTCAGACGGGGCGAGGGAAACAATCCATCGAAATGCCTTCTAGGAGATTCCATATGTGTTTTGAATGGTCTCAGATGTACTCAGAGCAAACATGCACTTACGTGTTTTCGAACAGTGACATATCCGTAAGGACCCAATCCACCATCACTATAGACATTGACTGTGAAGAACATTATAAACGGGCGAGACTGCACTTTCTTTACCTTTCGATACGCACAGCTGGAACATTCCTGACGAGAAGCAAAGAAGGTATCATGTGCTGATCTCTCAAACAAACTGCTTTCTCAAAAGCTTCGCCTGCACCGCGCAAATCAACTGCGAGCCTGACGGAAAAGAGTTGCAAACTTTGGGATATATGTTGAAGACGTAACCTGTGACTCACTGAATTCCAGTGAAAACGAGGGCTAGCGTTTCCTTGGCGAAATAAATATCTTTTACACTCTCCACATGGGGTCTAAAAGAAAAGTTCAATGCTTGCAACAGTGTGGCCATCACCCATTCGCACTTACGCATGTAACAAGGGAGATGAAACTTGAACAACAGAGCGGAATCCATCGGTCTGTGCAGCAACGGACGCCAAACCGGAAACACTGTCTGCAAGACTCAGTGCAGGCAGATTGAAGTATGCCCAAAGGCATTGAAGTCTAAGTATTGAAGGTGACTCCGAGTTGAGTTCCCTCCACACATCGGTGGTTCCATCTCCACTTGCCACGTGAGGCGATTCTTGGGTGTTCCCCCAGAACGCTGGAAGCACTGGTCTAGCAGATGCTGGTTGCATCACGTGGGAGTTCTCATATTCTTCAGGAAGAAGGCTCGAAATGGTGTCGTATGAGCCATTCCTGACTGTTTCCTCTTCTCCACCATGTCCAGTATTGCCCAGTGGGCATGGGAGTTGTTCACTACTGACCTCCATGGAAGCCACGTTGTGTAATCAACACTGTTGTTACCACTTGTATTTTTTTGTGATTGTGGTTGAAGACGTGAGGCAAACTCAAATTGGAAAAAACAGAACTTAACAGAAGTGAATCTCGTGATCTTATCAAGAGATGCTACTTGTACGTACACCGTGTTGTTCAGTCTTTGACGTCCAAATCGCTCTTCACTTATATTCATTCTGGCAAGTGGCAGCGTGCACGTTCTCTACTTACTACGTGCCTATTGAATGCCAGATAATTCAAGTTATTTAGGCATAATCTACAAAACAGAGAATATATTTTGAGATCGCCCTCCCCCCCCAATAAATACTACATAAGACTCCTGCAAGCAGAATGTAGATAGCAGTGCCTCTGAGCGTTCCTTTCATATCCTGGTTGGTAGCGACAAAACCAACCAGTGAAAGTACGAACTGATGTCCACTTATTTCAGATTTGTAGTGAGTTTTGCCAGCCTCTGCTATGTCTCTGAGTTCTTGATTGCTAGAAGGTATTGCGATTTGTAGGCTAGTCAAACTAAGCGACTCAACCACTTGGCCTCGCGCCTGGCATCCAAGCAAGTGCTGTATGGAAAGGCATTCAATTCTCACAAGGCCCTTTGCAAACGTCAAGCCCATATGGGGAATTCCCACTACGGAATCATGCTCCATAGCGCTCCAGACAATCCGCGTCTCGACTTTGTTCAAAGTTGTATGACACGTATAGGATGGATCACATGGCCTGCATGCAGTTGGAATATGTGTTTCGGCACGCGTGCAAGTTGACTGATAAGTGAAAAGTACTTAGGTAACAATTGTCTATAGTGTTTGTTCGTGGGTGGCTTTGCAGCCGGAATGTTATGATGGAGTGTTGAAACAAAGCGTAGATCCTCTTACCCTAATTAGCGCCGGGCCATTGTACCGCTATCCCGTGGAAAGCTGTAGGGTAGGAGGTGTGTAAGATGCTTTGGAGAGTGGTTATTTCAAATATTTCAACTATATTGCTGCTCGACACGACAGTCGGATGAGATTTAGTTCTTCAGCTACACTGAATGTCCCCATTTTCTGCCAACTGAGGTTGGTAAAATGTTTTAACTGCCCCATCGGATGTATATTTTCCATTAATTCCGATGGTAGATAAGTCTGTTTCAGGTCCTTTTCGCCGAAGCGTATTCGATCTACTTCTCTGTGAAGAATGTGTCTGTGGCGAAGTTCTCGCACAAGGGAAAGTGAGGAATTCATGGTTAGGATGAAATAATGGAGATCACAAGCATAGATGGGCTGATAACGTGTGGTTAGAAGTATGGACGGAATAAAGAGTCGATAGACTGATGGATTTAAGCATTGATGAGGGAAAGTTGTAGTTGGATGCATGAAAAGTGAGGTTGGGGTTGAAGGGTGATGGTTGTTGTGGACTCGAATGGTGTTGTATTGAAGTGCACTCTCGCACTAAAGAAAAAGGGTGTGAAAAGAGGAAATGAGAAGAAAACTGTGTTTGTATGTCTATAAGAATGTAAATATAAAGAAGATAGGTTTAGATTTGAGGATTGGTGGGTCATTGTGTGTTAGTGGTGGTGAGAGATACGTGTGCTACCTGGCCGGGCATGCAGCCGACTTGTGTGTCGTCGCCTCGGCTGGTGCTAGGTGTCGACGTCAGTAGGGAAGATGGGTGGACAGTGTGTGTATATTGTGCGGATTGGGGAATGATTGAAAGGGCATTATAACTAACATGTTCATCGCATAAAGTTGTATTGTATATTATTGGCAGTTTTACAGGTGAAGACTCTCTGAATATGTTGCGCTGTGCCCCTCCTGAGTGCTGTTGCTCATCATCATTGGGCAAAAGTAGTAGTAGTCGTCTAGCTGCGACGACTGCAACAGCAACAACGACAACAACAATGACAACGCCTTTGTAAGGAGTTTTTTCCTATGTTTTTTCTTTTTTTTCTTTTACAAATATAATGAATATGGTTTTTTATTTTTTTTAATGATAATTTCAATGCATTTTGCTGCAGCAGCAGCACTGTTTGCTGCTCGTGCAGCAGCGGTCGCCGCGGTCGCCTAGCTGCCGACAACTCCTGCTGGGCGCAGCAGCAGCAGAAGCGTTCCTCTACGGTGGTAGTATATAGTATATGCTGCTGCTGCTGCTGCTGCCGCTGCTGCTGTTGCTGCTGTTGCTGCTGTTGCTGTTGCTTTATATCTTTAGGAATATATTATTAAAAGGAAAAAGAAAGAAATTGTATTATGATTATATTATGCACCTGTGTGTCTGTAGCTGCTGTTGCTGCTTCCTCACACAAGTGCAGCTGCTTTCCTTCAAGTTGAATGGATGGCGGGAAGAAATAAAGGAGAGGCATTGCCTCTCTTTTTTTTTTAATTTTTTTTTCTTTTTTCTTTTAATGATAATAATAACAACAACAATATCTTTTTCTTTTATTATATTATAATTATTACTTCTCCTTTTTCTCTCTTTTATATGCTTCAGACACTCCTCCTCCTCCTTATACCCTCAACATCATCATCAAGATAATAATAATAATACACCTAATCATAATACACCTCCTCCTCCTAATACTGTAATATCTTTACAAGAAAAACCTCTTCTTGCTTCTTCTTCTCCTTCTTCTCCTTCTTCTTCTTCTCCTTCTTCTTCTTGTTCTTCTTCTTCTTCTTCTTCTTCTTCCTCCTCTATAATGGAGTTGTCTGCATTAAAGCAGCAACTCATACATGAACTTAATCAGGGACATCTATTCCCTCCTAATGCATCTCCTCAAGGTATAATAATATATTATATATAAATAAATATATATGCATATATTTCTTTATATATTTATATGTGTGTGTATATATATATATATGTATATGTGTGTATATATATGTAATATATATTATGTATATATGTATATATATGTATTTATATGTATATGTATATGTGTCTATGTCTTATGTTATGTTGGTGTTGCTGTTCCTTTTAGTTAATTCATTATGTTGCTGTGTTGCTATTTAACGCTGTTTCTGCTGTCGTCTCTTTTTCTTTGCTGCTGTTGCTGCTGCTGCTGCTGCTGCTGCTGTTGCTGCTGCTGCTGTATATGTATGAAGAAAAAGATGGATGTAGATGTAATGTATTGTTTTCTTTGTCTTTTTATTATCCACAAAGAAGACATTAATAATTCATAAACAACTAAATAAATAAATAAATAAATAAATAAATAAATAAATAAATAAATAAAAAAATAAATAAATAGAATAAATGTGTATGTAATAAATGTGTATAGATGAGGATCGTTTATTACGTCAATTGGCAGCAGCAGATGCGTCATATCCTGGAGGTTTACGTGTATACATAAAGAAGACAAGAGAATTATTAGCAGCAGCAAGAGGAGGAATAAATCCATTTAATGGTTATAAAGTATGTATACCTGACGGAGAAAGAATAGATCCTTTTTCTGGTGTATTTATGTCCTATGAGGAAGAAGGGATAAAGGAATTATCCTCATGTATATTTGTATTAGTTGCTGGAGGATTAGGGGAAAGATTAGGATATAAAGGTATTAAATTATCTTTATCTATTCATAGTTGTATTGATTATAATAATTATATACAATATTATTGTGAATTTATATACAATTTTATTTTATATATAAAAAAAAAAAAAAAAAAAAAAAAAAAA
>NW_013564010.1:11205-15407 GCF_000499605.1 Eimeria maxima | reverse complement strand
GTCACTTATTACTGAAAAAAACGTAAACCCTAAACCCTCGTAAACCCTAAACCCTAAACCCTAAACCCTAGGAGGCAATTGGGGGCACTAAACCCGCAATCGTCTGTATGAATAAATGTGAACGATAAACTAGAGAGGCCCCAAATACAATACAGTCACTATCGTCACTTATTACTGAAACAAACGTAAACCCTAAACCCTCGTAAACCCTAAACCCTAAACCCTAAACCCTAGGAGGCAATTGGGGACACGAAACACGAACTCTTCCGTATGAATAAACGCCACGGGATAAACTAGAGAGGCCCCAAATACAATACAGTCACTATCGTCACTTATTACTGAAAAAAACGTAAACCCTAAACCCTCGTAAACCCTAAACCCTAAACCCTAAACCCTAGGAGGCAATTGGGGACACCAAACCCGCAATCGTCTGTATGAATAAACGGGACAAATGATTCGCCAAATACAACACAATCACTATCATAACTTATTGCTGCACCAACGCAAACCCTAAACCCTAAACCCTCATAAACCCTCAAAAACACTAAACCCTAAACACTAGGCGGTGAGACCCAAGTCCTGAGTGAATGGTTTGCATGTTGGTTTGCTGCTGCTGCAGCTGCTGCGGCACATGTTGCAGTCTACGCATGCACCAATAAGTGTTTATTAGGGTTTAGGGTTTAGGGTTTGGCGCACCTGCATCAACAACTCCTGCTGCGCTCAACTTTGCTGCTGTTGCTTCTGCCTCTGCTGGTGCAACAACATAAGGAACGCCAAATGCTTCCAACAAAGCAGCAAGCTGCAGCAAGAGCAGCAGCAGCAGCAGCAACAAGAGTCACACCATGAAGAAGCAGCAGCAGCAACAACAACAACAGACCAACAAATTGCATACAATTCGCAACGCCAAAAGCAGCAGCAGCAGCAGCAACGCAACGTTGGGTGCAAATACCAAGAACAGCACCAACAACAACAGCAGCAGCAACAGCAGCAGCAGCAGCAGCAGCAGCAGCAGACCTGTGCCTTAGTCTCATCATCAGCAATATCTCCTCTAGCCTGAAGACGTCCGAGTTGATAAATTAAATCTTGGCGTTCGTCCTCTAGTGCGTCTCTAAACATTTGCTGCTGCTGCTGCTGCTGCTGCTGCTGTTGCTGCTGCTGTTGTTGTTTGTATATGTCGGTGCGGGTTACTCCTGCTGCAGGGGGAGGACGACGAGACGTTCCTGCTGCTGCTGCTGCTGCTGCTACTGCTGCTCTTGTTGCTTCGGATGCTGTTGCATTCCAATGCTGTTTCCGTGAACTTATCGGTGCTGTTGCTGCTGCTGCTGCTGCATCTGATTCTGCTGCTGCTGCTGCTTCGGCTTCTTCTTCTTCTGCTGCTGCTGCTGCTTCTTCTGCTGCTATTGCTGCCTCCTCTGCTGCTTGATGTAAATCTAATAAGGCTTCTATTTCTGCGCGTTCTGCTGCTGCTTCTGGGTCATCTTCATCAGCAGCAGCAGCAGGTACTGCTGCTGCAGCAGGTGCAGCAGCAGCAGCAGAAGGCTGCTGATGCCGCCGTCGTCTCTGCTGCTGCTGCTTCTGCTGCTGCTCCACGTGCTGCCGTAAAAAGGGAAAGACATTCAACCATAAACCCATGAAGTCGTCTTCTTCGCCATCCTGCTGCTGCTGCTGCTGCTGCTGCTGCTCTTGCTGCTGTGGCTGTTGCTGCTGCTGCTGCTCTCTCACTGCAGCAGAACTGGAAGAGCTACCACTAACAGACATGTCCTTTGACGCTGCAGGTGCTGCTGCTCCGGAGTCCTGCTGCTCCTGCTGCTCCTGCTGCTGCTGGTGCTGCTGCTGTTCTCTATCCCCCTTTACTGTCTGGGGCTCTGGCAGCGTCAGCTGCTGCATCTGCTGCTGCTGCTCCTGCTGCTGCTGCTGCTGCCGCTGCTGCTTTCTGGAGCTCTTGGGGGAGAACGGATTACTCTTAACCTTAATAAGACCCACTGATGCTGCTGCTTCTGCTGCTGGTGGTCCTGCTGCTGCTGCGTCTGCTGCCGCGAGGACGGGGGACCGCTGTGCCGCTGATTCCGTTGTTGCTGCTGCATCTGCTTCGTTGCCCTTTGCTGCTTCTGCTTGCGTGTCTATTGCTGCTGCTGCTGCTGCTGCTGCTGCTCGGCCTCGCATGCGGCGACGCTGCGGGGAAGACTTTATTTGTGCGCTAGCTGCTTCCGCTGGTTGTGTTGTTTCTTCTGCTGCTGCTCTTGCTGCTGCTGCTGCTGCTGCTCTTGCTGCTGCTGTTGCTGCTGCTGCGGAAGCAGCAGCTGCTGCTTGTTCTGGTGTCGCTGCTGCTTGCGCTGTTGGCCCTGCTGTTGGTGTTGCTGCTGTTGCTGCTGCTGCTGCTGTTGCTGCTGCACCACCACTCCCTAGGCCCCCCATATTAATTCGAAAGCCTCCAGCCCTTGGTCGCTGCGGCTGTTGCTGCTGCTGCTGCTGTTGCTGCTGTTGCTGCTGCTGCTGCTTCGGCGGTTCTTGACCTTGCTGTTTCTGTTCGGGTTCCTGCTGCTGCTGCAGTTGCTTCTGCTGCAGTTGCTGCTGCTCAGGTTCTATAGGCAGTATCGGTTTGTCAAGCTCGCAGTCCTCAAAGTCGTCATCGCTATCTGCTGCTGCTGTTGTTGCTGCTGCTGCTGCTGTTGCTGCTGCTGGGTCCGCTACAGCAGCAGGTTCTACCTCTGCTGTGTCTCCTTGAAGGAAATCCTTACCAAAGATTTCCTCATCAGGCAGCAACGCCAAATGCTTCTCTGAGCAGCAGCAGCAGCAACAGCAGCAGCAGCAGCAAAAGGCACAGCAGACGCAGCAACCAACAGTAGTAGATTCAGCAGCAACGGAAGAGCCATCTGCAGATAAGGCAGCAGCAGCAGCAGCAAATGGTGCAGACCAACAGCAACATATGCACTATCAGGAGCAGCACGACCATCAACAGCAGCAGCAGAACAAACAGCAGCAGCAGCAGCAGCAGCAGAAGCAGCAGCAAGAGCAGCAACTCACTTCTGCCGTCAGCCATTACATAGAACTCATCGTCATAACATTCCTCTTTCAGCTGCTTGCTGCTGCTGCTGCTGCTGCTGCCGAAGACGACCTGTAGCTGCTGCTGCCTCTCCTCAGCAGCAAGAGCAGCAGCAGCAGCACCAGACAGCAGCTCCGCGGGAGTAACAGCAGTTAGATCTATCTTAGAGTTGCAGCGCAGCAGCCGTTGCCGCTGCTCTTCTTGCTGCTGCTGCTGCTGCTGCTGCACTAAATCATTGAGAAATTTCCTCCTCCCTTGCCGGGGAACAAGGCCACATAACTCCATCCACGTTGTACCGCTGCTGCTGCTGCTGCTGCTGCTGTCGCTGCTGGCGTAGGGAGGGTTCGGCTGCCGTTGAGTTGGAGCTGCAGCCACACAAAGACTCCTCTAAACCCTAAACCCTAAACCCTAAACCCCAAGCCCTAAACCCTAAACCCTAAGAGCTGGAAGCAGAAGGTCTAGACTCACATCTCTCAGCCTTGAGGCCATCAGCTGTTTGTTGCTGCTGCTGCTGCTGCATGCGCCTGTGCTGCTCTAATTCTTGCGGCAGCTGCAGCATCGGCTGCTCCTGACGCCGCTGCTCCTCCTCCTCTGCCTGTTGCTGCTGCCTCCGCAGCTCCTGCTGTTCCTCAGCCATTCGTGCCTTTACATTATTTATCTCCTGAAACAGCAGCAGCAGCAGCAGCAGCAGCAGCAGCACAAGTGTCTCCTCGGCAGCAGGAGCAGCAAAAGGGCAAAGCGAATGTAAAAAGGGTGGAAAGAAGCAGCAAGAGGGATAAGAAGAAGAGCAAATGGAGTAAAAAAGGAAGAAAAAGAGTAAAAAAGAGGAAAAAAAGAGTAGAAAATCGGTACAAATGAATAAAGGAATAAAACAAGTATATAAAAGGATAAAAGAAGGTACAAAAAGGGATAAAAAGAAGGAAAAAGGGAAAAAAGGAGTTACCCTATTAGTCTGTATAGCCCTTATATATCCCTCTAATTGAACATTTGCAAAAACATTTGAATCGACGCCACATCTTATAGCTCGACGTCGCGACGCGGCGGACCAGTGGTCACGTATTTGTAATAAGACCTGAATATATATGTACGTTTTTTTTTGTTTATTTATTTACTCTGTAACTATTAGTCAACTTTTTTTTATTTATTAACTAAATTGTAT
>NW_013564010.1:1205-6205 GCF_000499605.1 Eimeria maxima | reverse complement strand
GGGTTTAGGGTTTAGGGTTTAGGGTTTATGGTTGGTGGTTTCTTCAGACATTTTATGATGCGGATTCACCCGAAGCCTTCGACTTGCTAAACTCTCTTGTAGACAACGAACAGAGTAAGCTGCTGCTGCTGCTGCTGCTGCTGCTGTTCCTGCTGCTGCTGCTGTTGCTGTTGTTTCCCTTTTTGTTGTTGTTTGTAGTACGGTTGCTGTTGCTGCTTATCTTGCTGCTGCTGTTGCTGTTGTATTCATGGTGGTTAGCACTTCCTTCCTAAGTATTGCTGCTGCTGCTGCTGCTGTATTTGCTGCTGCATTTGCTGTTGTTGCTGTGTTGCGCTTGCTGCTGCAGCAATAGCAACAGATGACAGCTTAGACGTGTGTATCTTTGGCGGCGCTCAACAGCTGCAGCAGGAGCAGCAGCAGCAGCAGCAGCAACAGCAGCAGAAGCAGGAGAAGCAGCAGCTATTGAAACAAGATGTTATATTTACTGCTGATTTGCATGCATATGTTGCAGCAATATGCGAGCAGCAGCAGGAACCAGGAACTGCAGGAGCAGCAGCAACAGCAGCAGCAGCAGCAGGACCTCTTAGCTACGGAGTCCTCCGTAAACTAACCCTTGAGCAGCAGGTATCCTCAAACCCCAAACCCTAAACCCTAAACCCTAGGGTCTTAGCCACTGCAGCGTAGATGTGTACCCTGGTTACTCAGCTTCATCCATCAAGGGTTTAGGGTTTAGGGTTTATGAGGGTTTATGGTTTATAAGGGTTTACAAGGGTTTACAAGGGTTTATAAGTGTTTATGAGGGTTTATGAGGGTTTAGGGTTTAGGGTTTAGGGTTTATGGTGTTGTTTAGGTATTGAAGATAATGGGTCATTTACATTTAGCATCTTATTCAACAATAAAAAGATTAATTGCTGCTGCTGCTGATGAGCAGCAGCTGCTGCAGTTGCTGCTGCAGCACTGTTATCTAGTTATGGGTAATTGGTGTTATAAAAGTTCTCTTGCATGCGAATCAAGTTACGAGGCAACATGTAGAGATTTGCTGCTGTGTCTTCTTGTTAGAGACGCGCAGCAGCAGCAGCAGCAGCAGCAGCAACAGCAGCAGCAGCAGCAGCAGCCAGGAGGCACACGCTCAGGTATTGCTAAAGAAGCATTCCGTGCAGCAACTAAACTTCCGCCAGAAACCGCCGATAAACTACTCAATCAAGTCAGAGTCCAGGGTTTAGGGTTTAGGGTTTAGGGTTTAGGGTTTAGGGTTTATGAGGGTTTAGGGTTTATGAGTGTTTATGCTATAAAAGGACTTGGCATTATGAGGGTTTAGGGTTTAGGGTTTATGAGGGTCTAAAATTTCGAATTTCGAAATTTTAAAAAAATTAGGGTTTAGGGTTTAGGGTTTAGGGTTTAGGGTTTAGGGTTTAGGGTTTAGGGTTTATGTATATGAATATATAGGTTGCAGTATGCGTATCATCTTCTTGGCAATTAAAATTACCAGCAGATGTATCTTTTATCTCTGCACATCCAAAGATTTCTTCTTTTTTTTCTTCTTTTTGGGTAAATAAATTAAAACAAGTTGTTAAGGATATACAAATAAAAAGGGATACACAAAATAATAATAATTCAGGTATATATTTATTTTGCTGCTACTGCTCCTGCTCCTGCTGCTGCTGCTGCTGCTGCTGCTGCTGTTGGTGCTGCTGATGATGATGATGGTATTGCTGATGGTCCTTCTCTTGGTGCTGTTGATGGTGCTGCTGTTGATGGGTCTTATGCTGATGCTGCTGCTGCTGCTGCTGCGGTTGTTCTTGTTGCTGCTATATTTAATGCTGCTGCTGTTGCTGCTGTTGCTGCTGCTTCTGCTGCTGTTGCTGCTGCAGAATCAACAGGGTCAGCATCTGCTGCTGAGTTGCAGCAAGTATCGCGTATAATACAGCAGCAATTATCTGAATATGGAGGTTTATCCTTATTAGATATAAAAAATAAATTAGGGGAAAGTTCTTCTTTATTAAATGATGAAGATATTCATCGTATTCTTCTTGCTAATGCTGTACATGTCAAGTAAGAAACAAAGGAAAAACACTAAATAAGGGTTTAGGGTTTAGGGTTTAGGGTTTAGGGTTTAGGGTTTAGGGTTTAGACAGGGGTTTAGGGTTTAGGGTTTAGGGTTTAGACAGGGGTTTAGGGTTTAGGGTTTAGAGGAGGGTTTATTGAACTTGTGGAGGGTACTCGAACCAAGGAGAGTCTGCGATAATCAGTTGCAGAACGGGAGGCATCAACATTAAGGGTTTAGGGTTTAGGGTTTAGGGTTTAGGGTTTAGGGTTTAGGGTTTGTGTGTCACAGTGGTATATGGGTATTAAAATCGTTGGGTAATGCACAAATAGACGAAGTTAGGAATTCTTTAATTCGCGTATTTAGTGGCAGTAATCCGCCAAACACTAAAAATCTTATTCTACAGGTAAACCCTAAACCCTAAACCCTAAACCCTACTAAACCCTAGGATAATATTTTTAAGGGGTACAGGGCGAGGTGTTTGAGTCTAACTGTGGCTATAAAACATAATTAAATTTATTTATCTTGTTATATACAGTACAGGTATGAACAGTTAGGGTTTAGGGTTTAGGGTTTAGGGTTTAGGGTTTGTGTTTACGTACAGGCAGTAGAAGCAGATCTGCAAAGGAAAGTTGGCCTACCAGACTTCACCCTTCGTAAACTCCTGAGGTAAACCCTAATTTAGGGTTTAGGGTTTAGGGTTTAGTGTTTACCTCAGGTAGCTGTTGTACCTTCGTCTTGTGGGCTTCACGTATAGAGATGAGGGTCTAGGGTCTAGGGTTTAGGGTTTAGGGTTTAGGGTTTAGGGTTTGTTGTTTTTTTTTTTGCAGAGAGTTCGCGAGGAACGAAAATGGTTTTTGGGTGTTTAAAGGAAATAAAACATCAACAGAAAAAAATGATATGATGCAACTTATAGAAGAAGATTAGGGTTTAGGGTTTAGGGTTTAGGGTTTAGGGTTTAGGGTTTAGGGTTTGGGTCGAACAGGCCTATAGGAATATTATTTGAATTCAACACAATACTTTACCCTTGTAGCGTTTGCTGCTGATACAGCATCAGCTGCTGCTCTTGTTCTTGCTGCAGCTGCTGCAGCAGCTGCAGCTGCTGCCGCTGCAGCAGGAGCTGCTGCAGCAGACTGCAGCAGGAGCTGCTGCAGCAGACTGCAGCAGATTGTTTTTTGTTACGGCGAGGATTTTATTTGTTTTATTTATTTTATTTAATTTATTTAATTAATTAATTTATAATTAATTATATTTTAGTTAATTAATTAATTAATTAATAATTAATTATATTATTAATATTATAATTAATAATGTTATAATTAATAATAATAATAATTAATAATAATATATAACATTTATTATTATAAACCCTAAACCCTAAACCCTAAACCCTTATCATTATTATTATTATTATTATTAATTAAAAATAATAATTATATTATTATAAACAATAAAAAGAATAAAAAGAATAAAAAGAATAAAAAGAATAAAAAGAAAAAAGAAGAAAAAAAAAATAAATAAATTTTATTTTGCTGCAGCAGCAAACGTGAATCTCTTGTTTTGCTGCAGCAATTAGCAGCAGCAGAGAAGACGTCTCTTTTTTCTTTATTTTAATTAATTAATTAATTAATTTAAATAAATAAATAAATTAATTGATTAATTAATTAATTAATTAATTAATTAATTAATTAATTAAATTAATAAAAAGGATATTAAATGCAACAAGAGCTCAATAGACACTGCATGCAGCCAGCGCAGCAAAGAAGCCGATGGTCTACTGCTGCTGCTGCTGCTGCTGCTGCTGTTGCTGCTGCAGCTGCAGCAAAACTAAACAAACAAAAAACTAACAAAAATATAATTTATTTTTACATTATGTTGTCTATACACCCCAACTAACACATATAGCAACCGCTGCTGCTGCGGCAGCAGCAGCTGGAGCAGCGGCTGGAGCAGCAGCAGCAACAGCAGCAGCAACAGAGGCAGCAGCAACTACATCTGCAGCAATAACTGCAGCAACGACAGCTGCAGCAGCATCTTCAGAAGCATCTACAGCAACACCAGCTGCTGCTGCTGCTGCCGCAGCAGCAGCAGCAGCAGCAGCAGAGCAGCAAAGTATGAAATCTTGATTTGCTGCTGTTAGTAGGAGTTGCTGCAGATGCTGCAGCTGCACACCTTTGCTGCTGCTGCAACGCGCCTTCTTCCATCTGCTGCAGCACGTGCTGCTTCCGCTGCTGCTGCTGCTGCTGCAGGTCATAGTTGTTGCCAGTTTAGCTTCCTTGGTGCCCACAGCAGGAATCTCAGCAGCAGCAGCAGGAACAAGAAGAACAGCAGCAGCAGCAGCAGCAGCAGCAGCAAGAGCAACAAAAACAGCAGCAATAAGAAGAGCAACATAACAAATAACAGCATAGCACCCTCTACAGACGACAGTAGCAGCAGCAACAGCAGCAATAGCAGCAATAGCAGCACCACCGCCACCATCAGCAGCAGCAGCAGCAACAGCAGCAGCAGCAGCAGCAGCAGCAGATTATGTGCATGCGGTAGACCAATTACTTCTTCTTCTTCTTCTTCTTGTGGTTTTGTTGGTAAGGGAATAAGATGGGGAGAAATACAATTTAGCAGCAGCAGGAGCAGCAAACCAGGAGGGCAGAGCAGCAACAGCAGCAGCAGCAAGGTGCAGCTACGTCTTGAGGTGTATAGACAGTCATGGTTATGTCCATTGCTGCAGCAGCTGCTGCTGCAGCAGCAGCAGCAGCATAAATTAACTGCAGCAGGAGTCCTGCTGCTTACATGCCAAGACACACCATCACAACAAATAAATAAAGAACGTTGTAAGCAGCAATTGCTGCTGCTGCTGCAGCAACTACTGCAGCAGCAGCAGCAGCAGCAGCACCATATACCTATACAGCAGCGCGCCTCTCTGCAGCAAAAGAGAGAAAGAAGACAAAAATTATTTAAT
>NW_013564009.1:55129-63591 GCF_000499605.1 Eimeria maxima | reverse complement strand
ATATATATATATATATATAATGTATATATGAGTGCTGCATAGGTTATTATAATCCTTTTTGTGGGTAATGGATAGATAACACATATTAATAATAATTACTTACTACTCTTTTTTCTTTACCTAAATAAAGGAGAAGAAAAGAAAACTCCTTTTAAGGCAATATTAATTAACCACATCAACATCATCACCATAATAATAATAATAATAATTATATAAAGGATTAATAATAATAAAATATTATCTATCCCTTACAGACACAAACAAGAAAAAGAAGAGAGGAAAGAAAGAAAGAAATACAGAGAGAGAAAAAAGAAAATTAGGCTCTTTTCTCGTCTCTCCTATCATTCCTTTCCCGTCCCCTCTTCTTCCTCCTGTTTCTCTTCCTCCTCTATTTTTTACCATAAATTATAAATAAATAAATAAATAAAATAAATTTACAATTCATCATGACTGCTATAGTCATCATCACCAGAAGTAGTAGATCCTGAATCTGATGGTCCTCCTCCTGTCTGTCCATACACCTTGGAGATAATAGGATTACATACACTCTCTATTTCCTTTAATTTATCTCTTAATTCTTCTCCCTCTGCATCAGGATTAGCAACTAACCATTCATTTGCTTCGTTAATTTTATCTGTAATTATTTTTTTATCATCATCCTCTATTTTATCTGCTAATTTATCTTTATCCTCTACTGTACTCCTCATGGAGTGTATATACCCCTCAAGGGCATTTCTTGCATCTACTCTTTCTTTTGTTTTTCTATCCTCATCTGCAAACTTTTCTGCTTCTTGTATCATCCTTTCTATCTCATCAGGAGTAAGTCTTCCTTTATCATTAGTTATTGTTATTTTCTCGCTCTTTCCTGTTCCTTTATCTACAGCACTTACATTCAATATACCGTTCCTGTCTACATCAAATGTTACATCTATCTGTGGTACACCACGAGGTGCAGGAGGTATTCCTGTTAATTCAAACTTTCCTAATAAATGGTTATTCTTTGTCATAGGACGCTCTCCTTCATACACCTATATATATACATATACACAACAATTTATACATATATTCATACATGTATACATACATGCATCCATCCATCCATTACCTATTGTCTCTGTCTGTGTGTGTGTGTGTGTGTGTGTATGCTGTCTTCTTCCTATTTAATATTTATATAGGGAGGGAAAATTATGTATAATATATAATAATAGGTAAGAAAACATACCTGAATGAGGACAGCGGACTGGTTGTCAGAGTAAGTAGAGAAAGTTTGTGTCTTCTTGGTGGGAATAACGGTATTCTTGTTAATAACTTTAGCCATGACACCTCCAGCTGTCTCAATACCAAGAGTAAGAGGAGTAACATCAAGTAAGACCATATCTTGTGTACCTTCTCCTGATAAGATACCTGCTTGTACAGCTGCACCATAAGCAACGGCTTCATCAGGATTAATTCCTCTGTTAGGCTCTTTACCGTTAAAGAATTCCTTAATAAGTTGTTGGATCTTAGGAATACGTGTTGAACCACCAACAAGAACAATTTCGTCTATCTGTGATTTCTTTAAGTCTGCATCTTCAAGAACTTGTTTAACAGGTTTCAATGTCTTCTGGAATAAATCGGCATTCAATTCCTCAAACTTTGCACGAGTGAGGGTTTCGGAGAAGTCCTCGCCGTCAACTAAACCTTCAACTTCAACCGTAACCTGTACATACACCCGAAATATAACGAAAACATGAATAAGTGGAAACCATGTATAAAATGGTGGAAAAATGTGAATTTAACAGCATTTTCCTTCTTTATTCTATATTTATTAATTATTTAATCAAGAAATAATAAAAAATTATATACCTGGTGAGAAGAGGAAAGAGCACGTTTCGCACGTTCAACTTCACGACGAAGGCGCTGCAGTCCACTCTTATCCTTTCTTAAATCTTTGCCGAATTTCTTCTGAATAATCTTCAGGAAGTGATCCATTACTCTCTGATCGAAATCTTCTCCTCCTAGATGTGTATCACCTATAAAATTAATTAAATACAAAAAAACACGAAAAAAAGGAAGCTGCATATACACCCCAATAATAATTGAACATTGATAAATGCAGCAGCAAAATCAATGATTAAAACCGTTATTAAACCTAATTAAATTCATTCTTATTTACATAATTTAAGTAATTATATATAAATATAAATAGTTATTGTTTCTTACCTGAAGTTGCATGGACTTCGAATACACCGTTGTCAATAACAAGGACGGATACATCAAAGGTACCACCACCAAGATCGTAGACAAGGATAGTCTTTTCGTCTTTTTTATCAAGACCGTAAGCAATAGCAGCAGCAGTAGGTTCATTAATAATACGAATAACATTAAGACCTGCAATAGCACCTGCGTCTTTTGTTGCTTGTCTTTGTGCATCATTAAAGTATGCAGGAACAGTAACAACAGCATTCTTAACTTCTTTACCAAGATAATTCTCTGCAACTTCCTTCATTTTACCTAAGACCATAGCAGATACTTCCTCAGGTGCTAATTCTTTAGGTTGTCCCTTAACCATAACACGTATATAAGGTTTACCATCTTTATTAATAATATTATAAGGAAGTAATTCTTTATCTCTTTGTACTTCTTTCTCATTAAATCTTCTCCCTATTAGACGTTTTACATCAAATATTGTATTTGTTGGGTTATTTGCTGCCTCGTTCTTTGCTGCTTCTCCTATACGTCTCTCATCATCAGCAAAAGATACATAACTAGGAGTAATACGATTTCCTTGATCATTAGGTATTATATCTACACGTCCCTGTCTATACACCCCAACGCACGAGTATGTCGTACCCAAATCAATACCAATCACAACATCTTTAACTGCACAAAAAAAAAGAAAAAAAAAACAAAAAAGATTAACAATTATTTCTTATTTATTCTTTTATATATAACCCCACAGTTCTACTGCTCTTTCTTTATTCAGGTGTATATGCACATTATATATACAATGCACGGATAATTATATAATTATAAGGATCTGCTGCTTTGTGTCTATTAAGGATATATAAACAAAAAAATAAATATATAATAAAGAAATAATATACAATAAAACAACAATTAATACATATTAATTGATGTATGTATAGAAATAAATACAGCAACTATTTATAGTGTATAATATATATAATATATACAGGGCAGCAGCAGCAGGGAAGCAAGCAAGCAAGCAAGCAAGCAAGCAAGCAGCACAAGAAGCAACAGCAACAGCAACAAAGGGAGATTTTGGGTATAAATTGGATAATAAGGTGTATTTCTATAAAAATAAAAAGAAGAAAGAAGAAAGATGAATGTTTATTGTTAAGAAAAGGTGATTTAATGCTCTTTTTCTTGGCCCCCATAAATGAGGTGTATGTACAGCATATAGATAGGGAAGAAAAAAAAAGAGGGGAAAAAGAAGAATAAAATGTTTACCTTTTTCGTCACTTCCTCCTTCATCAGAAGCATAAACATTTGCGAATAATAAGGAGGAAATAAAGAACAAACAAAGCGGCAGAAATGCCGCTTTGGATAGGCTTAATGCCATTTTATATATATATAATTAAATATATATATATAAGAAATGGCGCAAACGGAGCTGCCTATACACCGCAAAAGGGGGGAAGAAAGAAGAAAAAAGACGCCCTCTTATAAGGATATAATTGGTAAAAAGAAGAAAAGAAATCAAAAAATAAATTAAAATGTCTTTTTTAAACAAAAGAAAATGCAAATATACAACCTTATGGCTCCCCATACACCTAAAAAGGTCAGCAGCAGCAGCAGCAGCAGCAGACACTCCGCAGGGGAACGCCGACGGGCGCCGCTGTGCTGCTGTGCAGCAGCAGCAGCAGCAGCAGCAGCTGAGACAGACAGCGCTGCTTGCTTACTGCTTGCTTGCTTGCTTACTTGCTGCTGCTGCTCTGCTGCTGCTGCTGCTGCTGCTGCTGCTGTCTCAACACCCCCACAAACGTCTATAATCTTTTTTTTCTATTTTTTTATTTTTTATTTATTTATTTTATTTATTATTTTATATAATTAACAATAAATTACCCTATGTCTATCTATATTTTATCTCCTTTTTCTGCAGAAACAAGCACGCCGCCGCTGCTGCTGCTGCTGCTGCTGCTGCCTGGGCAAGCAGCGAAACAGCGGCGGGAGCTCGGGGCAGCGCGTAAATAGAAGAAGCGCGCACCCTTCTTGTCTATGAAGAAAGAGGAGAATAAATTTCTTTTTATTTTTATATTTAAATTAATTAATTAATTTAATTTTTATTTTTTAATTCCTTTTTTATTGATATACCTATAGACATATGAGACGCACGGTATAACCAACAACGGGGTGTATGGACAGCGCCTTCGCTGCTGCTGCTGCACCCAAAGCGCTGCTGCCGCTGCTGCTGCTGCTGCTGCTGCTGCTGCTGCTGCTGTAACTGCACACCATAGTAGGATAGACTAACGATAAAAAGGGGGATTCTTCTTTATTTTTTATCTATTTTTAATTAAATATTTTAATTCCTTTTTATTTCTTATTAAATAAATAACAAGAAGACCCCTCATACCCTTCGTGTCTCATACAATAGTCTTAATAATAAGTGATTATTACTATTTATTATATAATAAAGGAGGGGAAACAATATATAATATATATAATTATAATATATAATATATAACTATTAATATACAGATAATTTTATATTTCCTTATTATACCTTTTATGGATAAATGGCAATAAATACATCGTTGTGTGCAAATGGCAAACTTTCCTAAACTTACATTGAATAAGTGTTTAGGGTTTGAGGGTTTAGGGTTTACATTTTGAGGGTTTAGGGTTTAGTGTTTAAGGGTTTATCGTGTAGGGTTTGAGGGCTTAGGGTTTAGAGCTCGAGGGCGTATTGCCTGTTAAGTACTAGGGCCCAGGGTTTAGCGTTCGAGGGTTTAGGGTTTAGAGGGCAATGGTCTTAGGGTTTAGTGTTTAGGGTTTAGCTATTTTTAGGGTTTAGGGTTTAGCACAATGATAAGAGCAATCTATAAGGAGGGAAAGGGGCGCCTATTTATAATAATCTTTTATTGTATTATATTTATATATAAATAAACAAATAACTAAATAAAAAATAAATTATTTACTTAATGATAAATATAATTATATTTACCCCGCATGCAAATTTTTGCGGTGTATAGACAGCTCCAGGTGTATGTTGAGGTCTATGCAGCTTTTGCTGCTTTTTTTTTTTTCTCTTTTTTTTCTGTATAAATGCTTGAAAAATAAAATAAACAAAGGAACAAAAAAGAGCAGCAAAAAAGAATAATTAATAAAGAAAATAAATAATAAAGAAAAGACAAGAAAATTATCTTTTCTTTATATATCTATACAAAGAAACAAACAACAAAACAACAAACAAAAAAGTATTTTTCTTTATTAATACACCACCTAACAAATAATAAAGGTAATAAAGCCACAAATAAATATATTTATTTATTTATTTTATTTATTTTATTTATTTAGCGGAAAAGGACAAACAAAAAGAAGAAAAGAAACAAATACAACAACTTGTATGCATGCATGCATGCACGCATGCATGCAACTAAACAAGCTGTACATACACCACAAACAAAGATGTGCATGCACAACAAAACAACAAAATCTATTTATTGCGGATACATCCTTATCTTTGTATGTTCTCCGCTACTACTGCTGCTGCTGCTGCTGCTGCTGCAACTGTTGCTGCTGCTGCTGCTGCTGCTGTTATTGTTCCTCTTGCTCTTCTTGTTTCTGCGGTAGTTTCCTTCTTTTATATTTCTTCTTTCTTTTCTTCTTCTTTTATTTATTTATTTAAATAAATAAATAAATAAATAAATAAAAGAAGAAGAAAAGAAGAAAGAAGAAATATATCCCTCAAATATACACTGCTGTGTTACTATTGCTGCTGCTGATGCTGCAGCAGCAGCTGCTGCTGCTCCTGCAGCACTATCTAAACCTTTTTAGCTTCTCCTTCTGCTGCTGCTATTTTTGCTGCTACTTTCTGCTGCTGCTGCAGCTCCTGTAAGGATAAAGGTATGCCAAAGGCATCAGCAAGACGATACACCTCCTGCAGCAGCAGCAACAGCAGCAGCAACAGCAGCAGCAAAGGTATAGATTTTACTGCAGCAAGAGAGACACGTGTTAGCAGCAAGAACAGCAGCATCAACAGCAGCAGCAGCAATAAAGAGACACTGCAGCAAGAGCAGCAGTAGAATCTAGCTGCAACACCAAACAGCAGCAGCAGCAGCAGCAGCAACAGCAACAGCAGCAGCAACAGCAGCAACTAACATCAACAAATAAAGAAGGAATTAGATGCCCTTTGCTGACAATAGAGGGATCATAAACAAAAGAGAAGAAAACCCTCTCTGCATATGACACCACCTCTACCTGTATACACCACAAACCCTAAACCCTAAACCCTAAACCCTAGAAACCCTAAACCCTAAACCCTAGATACCCTAGATTTTATGTGTAAGGAGAACAATATAGGAACAGGAGGGCCGCAGCGTGCTGCACTATCGCTATATACATGCATGCATGCATGCATGCATGCACGCTGCTGCCAGTAACTGTGGGGTGTATAGGCAGCTATTTATTTATTTTATTTATTTTTATTTATCTATCTATCTATCCAGCTAGCTACCTGTCTAGCTAACTAGCTACCTGCCTAGCTAGCTATCCAGTTATCCAGCTAGCTAGCTAGCGATCCAGCTAGCTAGCTAGCTATCCAGCTAGCTAGCTAGCTAGTTAGCTAGTTAGTGTGTTCTTACCTGAGGTATTAAATTAGGATAGAAGACCTGCAGCTCTGTTACCTCACAACCACAAAAATATACAGGCGCCTGCAGCAGCAGCAGCAGCAGCAGCAGCAGCAGCAGATAATAATAAGTAAATAAAATATATAAATAAATTAAATATTAATAAAATAAATTTTATTAAAAAAAAAATAACAATAAATAAATAAATAAATAAATAAAATAAATAAAATAAATAAATAAATAAATAAATAAATAAGTACGTACTGTATATGCAGGTAAATTAGAGAAAACAAGAGTATGTCTCCTAAATAGATCATTAGCTGCTTTTTTTATTAAGAAAGAAGGAAGAAAATGACCTAATATACGTTGGCATAAAAAGTCTCCTGCTGCCTGACGTAGACGCTTCAATTTATATGTCTCCTGCAGCAGCAGCAGCAGCAGCAGCAGCAGCAGCAGCAGCAGCAGCAGCAACAGCAGCAACAGCAACAACAGCAGCAGGTGAAGGAGCAGCAGGTGCAGGAGCAACAGCTTGAGCAATAAGTAATTAATTAAGACATAAATATATAAATAAATAAAGGGGACAAAAAGGAGACAAAAAAGAGCCAAAAGAAAAAAAAAAAAGGAGACACAAAAGGAGACAAAAATATATACTACAAAAGGAGACAAAAAAAAAAGGAGACAAAAATAAATACAAAAGGAGACAAAAAAAAAAATAAATAAATAAATAAATAAATAATTACCTGTTTAACTTGATAAAGTGTCTCCTTAGGGTGATGACAATGAGTTGGTAAAGGAAGAGAAGTTAAGGTAAATCTATTTCTTAATAATAAAGGAGAACTATTTACTAATTCTTTTGTACGCCTATATATATATATATACATATATATATACATAATATAATTAAATATAATTAAATATTATTAAATATAATTAAATATATTAATTAATACATGCATGCCTGCGTTTATGTAGCCATTTTTATGTGTATGCATGCATGCATGCATGCATGCATGCATGCAGTGTTTGCGTATGTGCATTTTTCTTTAATCATAAACAATAAATAAGTGAGGCAAATGACGCTGCAGCAATAGCAGCAGCACCTGCTGCTGTTGCTGCTGTTGTTGCTGCTGTTGTTGCTGCTGCTGTTGGCTAACCTGTAGAAAGCGCATGCAAGGAGGGCCTTTGGGAGTTTTTGGGGCTTTGGGGAGCTAAACTGATAATCTCCTTCAAGCTCACAATACCTAATACAATAAAACATACAACAAATAGCAGCAAAATGCATGCAATAGCAGCAGCAGCAGCAGCAGCAAGAGCAGCAGCAGCAGCAAGAGCAGGAGCACCAGTAGCAGATGCTGCGGCTAGATGGGCATCAAAACGTACAGCAACAACAGCAGCAGCAGCAGCAACAATAGAGGCATCATTAGCTGCAGCAAGACGAGCACTACCAGCAGCAGCAGGACCATAACAACCAACAGCAGCAGCAGCAGCAACAGCAACAACAACAGCAGCAGGAGACGAACCTCCGTACAGCTCCTGTAAATGCAGCAACAAATACATCATTAAGAGTAACAACAGCAGCAGATTTTATTTTCTTTAATAAACTTAAATTCAGAGGAGGCGCACATCCTATCTATACAAAAAAAAAAAAAAAAAAAAAAAAAAAAAAAAAAT
>NW_013564009.1:50994-55029 GCF_000499605.1 Eimeria maxima | reverse complement strand
AAAAAAAAAAAAAAAAAAAAAAAAAAAAAAATAAAAAAAGGAGGAGACACATAAGGAGACAGGAGACACATAAGGAGACACATAAATAAATAAATAAATAAATAAATAAATAAATAAATATTTATTATAAATGTATTACTATTAATTACAAATTAATTAATTAATTTACTTATTTGTATTTATTTATGTAAATAATAAACAGCAGCAAACAGAACTTTTACCAGCAGCAGCAACAGCAACAGCAGCACCACCAACAGCAGCAGCAGCAACAGCAACAGCAGCAGCAACAGCAGCAATACCTCCTGTTTAGTACTCCATGTTAATGAATTTCTTTGTTGTTGTGTCCCTGTAAGAGGAGTGCATGCATCACTGGTGCAACATAAAGCCCCAAATATTGCGCGCATGCAGCCCCAAAATAATAAGAAACCTTCAACAGATAAACGTAATAAACGGCCGGGGGCACGCAGCAAACGCTTCGTCTGCAGCAGCAGCAGCAGCAGCAAGAGCAGCAGAAGCAGCAGCAGCAGCACAGACAGGAGGCATGTTGTCTATACAGCAGCAGGAGTTGCTGCTATTAATCTAGGGTTTAGGGTTTAGGAAGGAAAGGGAAAGGGTTTACTGCTCGTGCTGCTGCTGCTGTTGCTGCTGCTGCTGTTGCTGCTGTCTGGTGTCTCCTTACCAATCGTAGCAGCAAAGCAGTAGGAGTAGGAAGGAGACACAAATGTTCTGCTGCTGCTGCTGCTGCTGCCTTTAGTACAGGAGGATTAGGCAGCTCGCTAAGAGGAACTCCTCTCTCATCCGTCAGCATACGTAAGCCCAACTGCAGCAGCAGCAGCAGCAGCAACAGCAGCAGCAGCAACAGCAGCAATAGCAGCGACAGCAATAGAGTAAGACAATGAGTACAATAACTGTGCAGCAACAGCAACACAGCAACAAGAGACACCCAACAACCAGCCACCCCACCATCAGCAGCAACAGCAGCAGCAGCAGCAACAGCAGCAGCAGCAGCAGCAGCAGCAGCAGCAGACCTGAGTCTATGGAAGGTAGCAAATCCATATTGAATAAGATGAAGAATAGTTTGTACAGAAGGAAGAGTTGAGGTGTACATACACCCGGATACAATATGGTGCTGCACCTTTGCTGCAGCAGGGAAGCAGCCAGCAGCAAGATTATAGGAAGCAAAGCTCATTCTTCTTGGTAATTTTTGCTGCTGCTTATTTCCTCCTCCTGCTCCTGTTGCACCTGTTGCTGCTGCTGCTGCAGCAGCAGCTGCTGCTGCTGTTGCTGCTGTTGCTCCTGGTGTTGATGATGCTGTTGGTGCTGTTGATGAGGATGAGGAAGAAGAGGAGGTGGTTGATGATGTTGCTGCTGCAGTTGCTGCTGCAGTTGCTGCTGCAGTTGCTGCTGCTGCTGCTGCTGCTGCTGCAGAAAGGAGACACTCCTGTTCTGCCTCTGAATCTGCTTCGTCTGCTGAGTCTTCTGTCCCTTCCTCCCAACTGTCTCCTCTCTCGCAGCAGCAAACAGCACTTGCATCTGTAGAGAAACTCCTGTTGCTGCTGCTGCTGCTGTTGCTGCTGCTGCTGCTATTCTTATTGTGGCTGCGGCTACGCAAAGAGCTTACACCCTCAGCAGCAGCACCAGTCCCTGGTGCTGCTGCTGTTGCTGCTGCACCATGAGGACTATCCTGACGGTCTAAGAGCCTGCTGCTGCTGTTGCTGCTCTTGCTGCTGCTGCTGCTGCTGCTTTTTCTTTGCTGCAGCAGAGGTGCAGCACAAGGGTACGCCTTAAAGACTCTTAACCAGAACCATACACCATAAACAACAACCCCACCAACCAGCAGCAGCAGCAGCAGCAGCGACTGCTGCAGCGAAGCAGCAACAGCAGTAAGGGTACCTAATGCCCCTGCACCAATAAATGCCTCACGTCTTCTCCCCATTTTAGGGTTTAGGGTTTAGGGTTTAGGGTTTAATTAACCCTAAGAAAGGGATAATTAATTGGGGTGTACGTACACCCCACCCCCTACGTGTCTTCTTTGCTGCTCCTTCGGGTGTACGTGCAGCTAGCTGTCTACTGCTGCTCCGCAGAAGAAAGCTGCTGCTGCTGCTGCAGCAGCAGCAGCAACCACAACAACAACGGCAGATTATGCCTCTATTTAACCTTGTCTTCCTTGTTTTTTAGTGCCTAGCAACGAGGCGCCACGAAGACAGCAGCAAATAGATGAGGACGTGGTAGGTGCAGCAGCAGCAGCAACAGCAGCAGACGGTTTTGCTGCTGGTGCTGCTGCTATTGTTATACACTTTGCTGCAGCAGCAGGAGTTACTTTCTCCTTAATAATAAAAAAAACAAAGAAAACAACGGAAAGAACTTATAGGACTAATGAGTCATAAGACAGCGGAAAGTAAGCCTCCCGTTGCTGCAGCAGCAGCAGCAGCAACAAGAACAGGGGGGATATTGTTGCATGCACTGCTGCATGCATACACCTTAAGAACTAAATAATACAAATTAAATTGATTAGTAACAATTAAATCACTTTTTTTAATGTATTTAACAAGAAAAACAACACAAGGTGTCTATACACCCGACAGCGGTCGGACAGCGGATAGTCCGCTGCATGCAGCAGCAGCAGCAGCAGGGGCTGCAGCGAGAGTATTGGGGCTTCAATTATACAAATAAATTATTTAAATATATTTTATTTATCTTTTAATCGTAATATAGAGGAACGATTGATAGGGAGCAGCAGCAAACGCCCCTCAGCAACCTTTCAAAAAGAGCAGCAGCAGCAGCAGCTGCTGCTGCTGCTGCAGCGAGAAACTTCTTCGTCATCCTCTCGTTGCAGCAGCAGCAGCAACCCCAATTACCGCAGTTGTGGCAGCAGCAATCGCAGCAAGACCGGCAGGAGGGGCCAAAGCAACAGTAGCAGAGTCAGCAACAGCCGCAGCCGCAGCAGCAAGCAATACAGCAGCAGCAGCAGCAGCAGCAGCAACAGCAGCAATGGAGGCTGCAGAGGGCGGCCTTTTCGGAGCAGAAGATGATGCTCTAGGGCAGCAGGAAGAAGAGCTGCAGCAAGGAGAGGTTGATCAGGGTTTGCTGCATGCAGGAGAGCAGCAGCTGTCCCACGATGACTATGGAGAGCAGCAGCAGCAGCAGCAGGAGCAGCAGGAGCAGGAAGAGGAGTATGAGCAGCAGCATCATGACGGCAGCAGCAAGAAGAAGCAAAAGAAGGATAAGAGCGAGAAGAAGCACAAGCATAAACATAAACACAAACATAAACATAAACATAAAGAACACAGAAACAAAGAAGCAGCAGCAGCAGCAGCAGCAGCAGACGCAGCAGATCCAGATGACGATACACTCGGAGGGTTTATAGAAAAAGATCCAGAAGCAGCAATACATGAAGATCCTGATGATATTGTTCCTGTTGAGGGAGGAATTGACAGTGATGTAAACCCTAAACCCTAATAAACCCTAAACCCTAATAAACCCTAAACCCTAATAAACCCTAAACCCTAATAAATCCTAAACCCTAATAAACCTTAGATCCTAAGCAGACCCTAGACCCTAAACCCTTGTGTTAGTATATATGCCTGTATTTCTACGAATCTAATTGTTTCTGCGTATATCTAAGTGTTTAGGGTTTAGGGTTTAGGGTTTAGGGTTTAGGGTTTAGGGTTTGTATGTAATAAATAAATATATATATTGATTGTATGGTGGTTGTGTAGCGTGAGCCGGATTGGACGGACCCTGCATTGCCAACATCTGGATCTATATCTGTATCCCGTTCTGTTAATTCTGGTATGGGATCGGGATCGGGATCGGGATCGGGATCGGGATCGATCGATCCCAATTCTTTTGCTGGAGCCTTAGAAAGATTAAGACAAAGAAGAAGAAAAAAAACAAAACCTCTTGATTCAGATTTACAACTCTTTTGTAATCAAATGCTACAAAAAATGTCCGAAGCATCACAACAAGGTACATTCTCTATTTATTTTATTTATTTATTTATTTATTTATTTATTTTTTTTTTTTTTGTTTATT
>NW_013564009.1:40000-50894 GCF_000499605.1 Eimeria maxima | reverse complement strand
TTTTTTTTTTTTTTTTTTTTTTTTTTTTTTTTTTTTTTTTTTTGTTTATATATATATATATATATATCCATTATATATATTTTCTCTTGTTGTTATATGTATGTGTATTTGTGTTCTTATTGCATATTATTCGTTCCTTCTTTTATCTCATTGCTGCTGTTGCTGCTGCTGCTGTTGCTGTTGCTGCTGTTGCTGCTGCTGCTGTTGCTGCTGCTGCTGCTGCTGCTGCTGCTGCTGCTGCTGCTGTAGATGAGAAGAGCCTGGAGGAGGGGAAGCCCGCGACAGCAAAACTGCAGATGTTGGATTCTGTTTGTAGAGAATTAGTAAAGGTATGTAGAAAAAGAGACAAAAATAAATATAATTATTAATTAATTATTAATTAATTAATTAATTAATTAATTAAATAGAAAAGGAGAGACAGTGCTGCTGCTGCTGCTGCTGCTGCTGTTGTTGTTGTTGCTGCTGCTGCTGCAGCCAAAGTGGCGCCATTGGTTTATCTCTGAAGGTTGTTGCCAGGTGGGTACAGAAGGGTGGGGTTGTTCTTATGGTTTGTGCTGCTGCTGCTGTTGCTGCTGCTGCTGCTGCTGCTGTGTTGCTGCTGCTGCTGCTTGTGCTTCCCTGTGGTTGTTGAGTATTTTTAATTAACATATACATATACATACATATATATATATACATATACATATACATATACATATACATATACATATACATATACATATACATATACATATACATATACACATATATACATATATACATATATACATATACACATATATACATATATACATATATACATATATACATATATACATATATACATATATACATATATACATATATACATATATACATACATATATAAATATATACATATATAAATATATAAATATATACATAAAGATGTACATATATACAGGTATTAGCTGGTTGGTTAGCTCCTTTTCGTGACGAGTCTCTCCCTAATGCCTCCCTACGTCATCGTTTATTACAAGTTATTAATCAATTGCCTATTACTGCACAAGATTTAGCTAATAATGATCTAGGAAAAGTACTCGTACTATTATGGCAACATGATGGTAAGAAATATTACGGTTTAGGGTCTAGGGTTTAGGGTTTAGGGTTTAGGGTTTAGGGTTTAGGGTTTAGGGTTTAGGGTTTAGGGTTGAGGGTTTGGTTTTTAGGGGATGATGGAGCTTCTAAAGAATCTATGGTCTAGTTGGGTTCACAGGGTTTAGGGTTTAATAGGTTTCAAGGTTTAGGGTTTAGGGTTTAGGGTTTAGGGTTTAGGGTTTAGGGTTTAGGGTTTAGGGTTTGTGTATGTTTATAGATGAGACAGAAGCGAATAGACAATTAATAAGAAGTCTTATTCAAAAATGGATGAGGCCCATACTAGGACTTGGATCCAGGTATACAATTGCTCCTGCTGTTGCTGCTGCTGCTGCTGTTGCTGCTGTTGCTGCTGTTGCGTTTTCTCTCGCGGATTGCATTGTACCTCGCTGCTGCTGCTGCTGCTGCTGCTATTTTATTGCTGCTGCTGTTGCTGCTGCTGCTGCTGCTGTTCAGCCACCGGCAGTTGATGTCTGAGAGGGAGAGAGCCTTCGAGGCAAACGACTTAGAGCTGCAGCAGAAGCTCGTCAGAGTGGGTCCTTGTTGCTGCTGTTGCTGCTGCTGCTGCTGTTGCTGCTGCTGCTGTTGCTGCTGCTGCTGCTGTATCTGTATGGAGGTGTCTGTAGATGCATGTTTGTATTGAGAGGCATCTCTCGCTGCATGCATGGATGGATGCATGCATGCATGCTTGCGTTGCTGCAGTTGCGGTGTATATGCTGTTTATTTGCTGTGTCTGCTGCAGGCAGCACAGGCAGCGCAGCAATTCTCTCAGAAGTCAGAGGGTAAGACAAGGGTTTAGGGTTTAGGGTTTTATTGTTTGTTTTTTTGTCTCCTTTTTTATTTATCTGTCTCCTTTTGTCTCCTTTTGTCTCCTTTTGTCTCCTTTTGTCTCCTTTTTTTTTATTAACAGCGGAGATAGCAGCAGAGCAACAAGCAGAGAAGAGAAGAAGAACAGCAAGAATACCTCTCAACAGAGGGCACAACTTTATCGTACGTGCTGCTGCTGTTGCTGCTGCTGCTGTTATTGTTGCTGCTGCTTCTCCTGCCTGCAGCAGCAGCTGTATAGTGTCTCCTTTTGCTGTCTCCTCTGTCTCCTCATCTATCTGCAGATACAGCCGAAGCCGCAAATAGATCTAGAGGAGGCAGAAGCAAAGCAGCAGCAGGCATCGCAGGTACGCACTCCCCTTCGAGCAGCAGCTGCAGCAGCAGCAGCTGCTGCTGCAGCAGCTGCTGCAGCAGTAGTGCCTGGAGCAGCAGCAGGTGCATGTAACAGTAGTTTCTTTGCTCGTAAAGTGCATGCATGCATGCTGTTGCTGCTGCTGCTGATATTGCTGCTGTTGCTGCTGCTATTGCTGATATTGTTGCTGTTGCTGCTGCTGCTGCTGCTGTTGCTGCAGCTGAATCGGGCATTGCGCCTTGGATCGAGGGCACCACGTCGCCCCACAAAGGCAGCAAAAGTCTCAATAGAGGGCCGCGGGCTGTAACTGCAGCAGCTGGTGCAGCAGCAGCTGCTGCAGTTGCACTTGCAGCAGCTGCTGCAGGCAGTAGATCATCAAGAGCAGCTGCTGCTTGCTGCAAGCCTTTGCATCTGCTGCTTCGTGCTTTTTCTTCTCTAGCTAGCAGCAGCAGCAGGAACAGCAGCAGCAGCAGCAGCAGCAGCAGCAGCAATAGATGTATTGGTTTGCTGTCTTATGGGGGTCGACCTTTTTCCTGTTATGTTTATGTTTGTCCTTTTCCTTTTATTATTTTATTATTATTTATTATTTAATTATTTATTATTTATTATTATTTATTATTTATTATTTAGTAATAATAAATAATAAATAATAAATAATAAATAATAAATAATAAATAATAAATAAATAATAATAATAATAATAGGGATAAGATAAACACAAACACTATTTTATTGTTATTTATTTATTTATTTATTTATTTATTTATTTATTTATTTATTATTATTTATTTTATTAGCTTACTACTAATATAATTATTATTAGTTTATTAGTTTATTATTATGTTATTATTATTACTATTTATTTTATTACTATTGTTACTATTGCGCCGTGCATGCACGCCGTGCATGCACGCCGTGCATGCACGGCATATACACCTTCGTGTATCTACACAGAAACCCTAAACCCTAAACCCTAAACCCTAGCCTCAGCCAACTCAACTCGACCAGCGAGAAAGTAAGGGGTTTAGGGTTTAGGGTTTAGGGTTTAGTTGCACCAGTTGATTGTAGGGTTTAGCTAACAAGAGGAGAAGCAAAGACACAAATGCATGCATGCATTAAACACTGTATGCATGCATGCATGCATGCGCGCCTATCAAGGCTGCAGCAGCAGCAGCAGCAAATAGGATGGAGAAGACCGCAGCACACAGAAGAGACCAATGGACAGACCGACGGTCGGCTGCAACACCTGCAGTGCTCCTTCTGCTGCTGCTGCTGCTGCTGCTGTTGCTGTTGCTGCTGCTGCTATCTCAGTAGCCCTACCATTATAATGTAAAGTAAGAAACTATTTTTGTAATAAATAAACTTATCTATAAGAGGGAGACAGCAGCAGCAAGTGCAGCAGCAGCAGCAGGACGCCTGGGGCCCTGCATGCACAGCAGATATAGTCAATGTCTTCCTGCTGCTATTGTTGTTTTTATGTTTATCTTTTCTTCTTTTTTGCTTCTTCTTTGCTTAAGTATCCTTATTTCTGTCTACGTCACTACATAGGTGCAGCGGCTGCTGCAAGAGCAGCAGCAGCAGCAGCAGCAGCAAACAGCAACAACAGCAGCAGGAGAGGGCCTTAGGGTCACCTCTTTTCTCCTTGCTTGTGTTGCCTTACCTAAATATATTTATTACTTTTATTTTTATTTTTATTGTTCTATCTTATTTAAAAGACAGTAAGAAACAAACAACAGCAGCAAACAGCTGCTGCTGCTGCTGCTGCTGCTGCTGCTGCTGCCTCGGCCACCGCCGCTTCCACTCCTGCTGCTCTTGTTGCCACTGCTGCAGTTGCTGCAGTTGCTGCACTTGCTGCTGCCGCGGAGCTTGTCTCGCCCTGAAACCTTTCTGTCTTTGTTCTATAGAAAAGGTCTGGATGCCTTCTAACTCCCTGCTTGCTGCTGCTGCTGCTGCTGTTGCTGCTGCCACTGCTAACAGCAGCAACAGCAGCAGCAAGAGGGTTAGCTGTCTCCTTCGGCACAGCGACAAAGAGACACCTGAAGGACGGTCAGCATAGTAGGCGGAGCTAACACCCAAAAGGTTACTCCCGCTGCTGCTGCTGCTGTTGCTGCTGCTGCCGCCAGCGTCACGACTGTGCCGCTGAGGGAAGCTCCCGCTGCTCCCCTCGCAGCACAGACAGCAAAGGTCCACAGATGCCTCCGCTGCTGCACCTGTCTTCAAGCTGCAGTAGCAGCAGAGCCATATGCAACAGCAGCAACAACAACTGCAGCAGCAGCAACAGCAGCAGCAGCAGTAGCAGCAGCCAGACAAACAGGAGCAACAGGGAACTGGAAGATGGAGCAGGGCCAGAACTCCGGGCCTCCAGGCCAGCAGCAGCAGACTTCCCACGGCAGTGAGCAGCAGCAGCAGCCACTAGCAGGGGCAGCTGGCCTGCAGCAACATCGAACTATGCAGCAGCTGCAACAACAACAGCAGCAGCAACAGCAGCCACAACAGCAGCAGCAGCTGCATCCCGGATCTGGCGATGTCCCTACTGCAGCAGTTGCTTTCGCGAGTAATCCTGTGCAGCAGCTGCATGCGTTGCAGCAGCAGCAGGTGTTGCAACAACAGCAGCTGCTGCAACAACAGCAACTGCTGCAGCAACAGCAACTGCAGCAGCATCGGCAGCTACTGCAGCAGCAGCAGATGCAACTCGGGCAGCAGCTTCCCTTAATTCAAGAGGGACAGCAGCTGCCCATCGAATCGTTGCAGTGGGCAAGCTCTCAAGACATGCAGCAGCAGCTGCAGCAGCAGCTGCAGCAGCAGCAACTCCACCAGCAGCAGCTACAGCAGCAGCTCGAGCAACAACTGCACCAGGCTCAACTGCAGCAGCAGCTAGATCTGCAGCAGCAACAGCATCTTCAACAGCAGCTGCTGCAACGTGCTGCAGCACAAGGCATGCGTCGTCCATCCAGTCTTGCGGAGCAAGGCCTTCAGCAGCAGCAACTGCAGCAGCAGCAGCAGCACCTGCTGCAACCTGTGACAGGGATGCAGCCGGCTCAGCCACTCTACCAGCAGCAAGACAGTTTGGGCCTGCAGCAACAGCCGATGCAGCAGCAGCCGCTGCAGCAACAGCCACTCCAGCAACAGCCGCTCCAGCAACAGCCGCTCCAGCAACAGCCGCTCCAGCAACAGCCGCTGCAGCAGCAACAGGTGCAGCGACAGCCGCTGCAGCAGCAACAGGGGCAGCAGCAGCCGCTGCAGCAGCAACAGGTGCAGCAGCAGCCGCTGCAGCAGCAACAGGTACAGCAGCAGCAGGTCCAGCAGCAACCAATGAACCCTTTGCAGCAGCAGCAGCAGCAGCAGCTACATCTGCGTTCTGCCATGCAAGACCGGCAGGAGCAGGAGCAACAACGGCAGCAGCATTTGCAGCAGCAGCAGTTGCTGCTGCTGCAGCACAGGGATGCAAGACTCCGCCTGCAGCAGCTGCGCCAGGAGCAAGGGCAGCCAGCAGCAGGAATAGCAGCAGAACCCTTTGCTTCCTCTCCTCCTCTTTTCCGCCGTGCCTCCTACCTCCCTACTCTTGGCGGCCGCAGCAAGAGCAGCAGCAGCAGCAGCAGCGGGAAAAGCCTAGAGTACCCCTTGGCGCAGGGTAACACTAGATGCATCCACTGCAACAGCATCAGCAGTACCAGCAGCAGCAGCAGCAGCAGCAGCAGCACCTGCAGCTGCTGCAACAAACCACAGCCTGCAACAAGGAGCGAGTGGAAGGCCAGCTTTATTAACAGCTTGGCTATGCAGAGGCAGCAGCAGCAGCAGCAGCGCGAACAGCAGCGGCAGCAGCAGCAGCAGACACAGCAACAGCAGCCAGAATCCCAGCAAACCCTCCAGCCGCTGCAGCAGGTGACAACACCACAACGGGAGGAACTGCAGCAGCCGCAGCAGCAGCAGCAGCCGCAGCAGCAGCAGCCGCTGCGGGACCAGCCGGTGTTGCAACATATGTTGCCAACTCCGCAGCAACAGGCTGCTGCTCAGCAGCAGCCGCAGCAGCAGCCTCAGCAGCAGCAGCCTCAGCAGCCCGTGTCTCCACAACTGTCCCCTCTGCTACTTGCGGGACATCAGACCCAGCAGGAGCCCGTCTTGGTGCCTCAGCAGCAGCAGCAACCCCAGCAGCAGTCGCAGCAGCAGCCTCAGCACCAACAGCAACCGCAGCACCAACAGCAACCGCAGCACCAGCAGCAACCGCAGCAGCAGCAGCAACCGCAGCAGCAGCAGCAGCAACAGCAGCAGCAACAGCCCCAGGATATTGGCATGCAGATCGCATCGTCGGGAGCAGTGATAGAAGCGGCTGCTGCTCCTGCTGCTCCAGCTGCTGCTGCTGCTTCTCCTCCTCTTGCTGTCCCCCCCCTAGGTAGGGCCCCCACAATCCCAGTTGCGGGGGCCCCCCCAGCAGCGCCTTTGGGGGCACCTCCATTTCTGTCAGGTACAGGGGGTGGCCCTCTGGGGTCGGGAACGGGGCCCCCCCTCAGCACCACTATGGGGGCCCCCAGTCATTCTTCCACGTGGCTGCATGGCTCTGCTGCCGGTGGGCTGGGTGGCAGCGGGCTCAGCAGCAGCGGCAGCAGCAGCAGCCGAACCAGTAGAAGAACTAGTAGCGGCGGCAGCAGCGGCAGCAGTGGCAGCAGTGGCAGCAGCGGCAGCAGCGGCAGCTCCCTTGAGGGCCCCTCAGCGTTTTTCGGCGTTGGGGTACTGGAGGCAGCAGCAGCAGCAGTGGAAGCAGCAGAAGCAGCAGAAGCAGCAGCAACTGCAGCGGCAGCGGCAGACGCAGCAAGCTCAGTAGAGAGCAGCACCCGCAGCAGCAGCACAACAACAATTCAGGGCAGCAGAGGGAGGTATGCTAGCAGTATCAGCTACCTGACGACACAGCAGCTGTCAGCAGCAACAGCAGCAGCACCAGCAGCAGCAGCAGAAGCAGCAGCTGCAGCTACAGCTGCCCGTCTGGGGGCCTCTTGGGGGAGCGTGCCAACCACCGGTAGTATACCTCCGACGCTCCTCCAGCAGCAGCTGTTGCTGCAGCAGCAGCAGCTGCAGCAGCAACAACTACAGCAGCAACAGCAAATGCTGCAGCAACAACAGCAGCAGCTGCTGCTGCATGCATATCCAACGGTGCCTGACCAAAGCGCCTTCGGTACTTCTTCAGCGTTGCTGCCAACCCACGTGGGGACGGCAGCAACTGCCCCAGTAGCAGCAGCAACAGCAGCAGCAGCAACAGCAGCAACAGCAACCGCAGCAGCAACAACGGCACAGATACACCAACAGGTGCAGCAGCAGCAGCAGCAGCTTCAGCTTTCAGCAGCAAATCTGATGCAGCAAGAGGCAACGCAATCCGTAGGTATAACAGCAGCAGCAGTATCAACAGAATCAGCACGACCAACAGCAGCAACTGCAGCAACAGTACCAGCAGCAGCAGCAGCAGCAGCACAGACATATGTGGCTGCTGGTGCATCTTACGGCTCACTTACGCAGCAGCAGGACACTACTCCGTGGCAGCAACAGCAGCAACAGCAGCAGCAACAACAGCCGCTGTCATCGTTGCAGCAGCCACTCCGGCAGCTCATGGGGCAGCCGCCGGAGCAGGTCGTGCTGCAGCAGCCGCCGCCGCAGCAGCAGCAGCAGTATCCACGACAACTCCCACTGGAGCAAACAGCATTGGGGCAGCAGTTGCAAACGCTACAGCAGCAGCAGCAGCAGCAGCAGCAGCAACAGCAACAGCAGCAAGAAGCTCTTCAGCAGCAACAAGAACAGGGCGCTCCCGAGCAGCACCATCACCAGGGTTTGCTGCAGCAAGATCTGCTGCAGCAGCAAACGTATCAGCAGCACCTTGTGCAACAACTGCAGCAGCAGCAGCAGATCGAACAGCAGCAGATGCAGCAACTTCACACTGAACAGCAGCAAGTGCAGCAGCAGGAGCAGCAGCAGGTGCAGCAGGATCTTTTGCAGCGACTCGATGCCACGACTCCGCAGCAAAACCTGCAGCAGCAGCAGCAGCAGCCCGTTGCTGCTGCACCGTTGACACTCGAGCAAGTTACACCACCTTCAGCAGCAGCAGTAGCACCAGCAGCAGAATATTACCAGCAGCAAGTGGATGCGCAGCAGCTGCTAGTTGCTTCTGATCAAGTGCAGCAGAGCCAAGCGCAGCTGGAACAGGAGATGCATGCTCTGCAGCAGCAGCAACAACAGCAACAGCAGCAACAGGCAGCAGCTGATGCTTTATCACATCAGCTTGTGGGCGAAGAGGCATTTTTGCCACTGCAGCAACAGCAGCAGCTGCAGCAACAGCAACAGCTGCAGCAACAGCAACAGCTGCAGCAACAGCAACAGCTGCAGCAACAGCAACAGCTGCAGCAGGACAGCCAGAGTAGTTACCTTGGGCAGGCCCAAATTACTGGTGGAGAGCAGCAGCAGCAACAACAACAGCTTCAGCAGCAGCTACAGCAGCAACAGCAGCAACAGCTTCTGCAACAGGTGCAGCAGCAGCAGCAGCAGCAGCAGCAGCCATACGATTTATCGCAGCTGCAGGTGTTAGCAGATAAGTGGCTACAGGAGAGACTTCAAGGTTCTGTTGACCCCTTTGATATTTTCTTACAGAAGCATGCAGCAGCAGTAGCAGCAACTGCAGCAGGTGCTGCTGCAGCAAGAACTGCAGCAACCGCAACAATGACAGCAGCAGGTGCTTCGGCAGCATCGACTGCAGCAGCAGCAGCTGCTGCTGCTTATGCTGCAGGACAGATGGGTCTTACTGCCAGTCTATCAGGAAGCCACGTACTACTAAGCCAAGGCCAATCAGTAGCCTCAGGCCCCAGCAGCAGCAGTAGCAGCAGCAGCAGCAGCAGCATTTGGGGCCCAGGTGATAGTTCAGGTTTCTCCCTTGAGAAGCCACAATGGCGTCCGATAGTTGAAGGTGAGGCGGACAGAAGGAGCAGCAGCAGCAGTAACAGCAGCAGCAGCAGCAGAAGCAACAGCAGCAACAGCAACAGAAGTGTTCGCGGAAGCAGCAGCAGCAGCAGCAGCAGTAGCAGCAGACCCGAAGTAGTCCATGATCCTCACCCACCACGGCCTCCTCCAGACACCAAAACAAAAGACAGTAGCAGCAGCAGCAGCAGCAGCAGCAGCAGCAGCAGCAGCAGCAGCAGTAGCAGTAGCAGTAGCAGCAGTAGCAGGAACACTATGCGTATGACCCATCAATGTGACCGTAGTAGCATGCCTCATGCAAAACCGCGTAGCAATCCAAGCAGCAACAATCCCACAAGCAGCAAACCAAGCAGCAGCAGCAGCAGCAGCAGCAGCAGCAGCAGCAGTAGTAGACGTAGAAAAGAGGGCCGTCGACTAATAATTGTTGCAAATAGACTTCCTCTTAGCGTCGAAATGAAGAGCGATGGATCGTTTATATACAAAGAGAGCGGAGGGGGACTTGTATCGGGACTAAAGGGAATAAATAAGGGACTAAGATATATAAATAAAGGATTAAATAAAGAAATAAATAATAATAATAATAAAATAAATAATAAAAAAAAAAAAATAAAAAAAATAAATACATGTATATGGGTTGGTTGGCCAGGTATAGAGGCACCTCCTCTTATAAGACCACGTATATCTGCAGAATATATAAAAAAAAATTGTTTTCCTGTTTTTCTTGATAAACAGACAATACATTTTTATTATAATGGATTCTGTAATAATATATTATGGCCTCTTCTTCATTACCTTCCTCCTCCTATTAATCTTGATCATACACAAGAACAAACTCTTATGCAATGGAGGGCTTATGTACATGCTAATGAATTATTCTGTGATGCTGTCTCACAGGTAAATAATATATAAATTGTCTCCCTTTTGTCTCCTTATTGTCTCCTTATTGTCTCCTTTTTGTCTCCTTTTTTTTTCTCCTTTTTTTTTCTCCTTTTTTTTGTCTCCTTTTTATATATACTCTTATGTAATGGAGGGCTTATGTACATGCTAATGAATTATTCTGTGATTCTGTATCACAGGTAAGGATAATATATTTATATTTATTGTCTCCTTATTGTCTCCTTATTGTCTCCTTATTGTCTCCTTATTGTCTCCTTATTGTCTCCTTATTGTCTGCTTGGTGTCTCCTTTGTGTCTCCATTGTCTCTCTCTCTCTTTTGTCTCTTTTTTTGTCTCCTTTATATATATAGTCTTATGCAGTAGATGTACATGCTAATGAACTCTACAGCTAAATATATACTTGCATATAATAAATAAATAAATAAATAAATAAATAAATAAATAAATAAATAAATAATATAAATATGTGTGTATATATGTATGTATATATTAGGTATTACAACATGATGATTTAGTATGGGTACATGATTACCATCTAATGTTATTACCTAAGTTACTACGTGATCGTTGGCGTAGTACTAACAACCCCACCAGCAACCCCACCACAATAAACACCATTATGGCTACAACAGCAGCAACAGCAGCAACAGCAGCAACAGCAGCAGCAACAACAACAACAGCAACAACAATGACAACAACAATCCCTACAATGAGCAGCAGCAGCAGCATGACCACCAGCAGCATGAGTATGAACAT
>NW_013564009.1:30000-35000 GCF_000499605.1 Eimeria maxima | reverse complement strand
CCGAGACATTGCATGCAGCAGAAAGCAACTCCTGGTAAGGGTTTAGGGTTTAGGGTTTAGGGTTTAGGGTTTAGGGTTGTAGGTAGCCATGAATGCATGAATGCACACATACGATGGACATTTGCATGCAATTGCATGCATGGAGATTTGGGGCTGGATTGTTGTGTTGTTGTGCAGCTTCGTGTAGTAGAGGAGGAGTTTGGCGCCGATTTTCTTCGTTCTGTTGGTTTTTATTTATGTATTGGTAGTTTTGCATGGAGGGAAGAAGATTTATATGAATTATTTAATGATGATGAATCTGTTGCTCCTCCTCCTTATGGTATACATGACCCCACACACGATCCCATACACGATCCCATACACGATCCCATACACGATCCCATACACGATCCCATACACGTTCCCACACACGATCCCACACACGATCCCACACACGATCCCGGAGACGAGCAAGGAGATGAACACGGAGACGAACATGGAGACGATCCTGATGACGATCCTGATGACGATCCCGATGACGATCCCGATGACGATCCCCAATACGATCCCGAACTCGATCCCGTACTCGATCCCGAACTCGATCCCCAACACGACTCCCATCTCCATCCCGTGCCTCCACCCCAATCTGAAGGTCAAGCAGCAGCAAAAGGCACAGGAACAGCAGCAGCACCGTACAACAGACGGACTCCAGCAGAAGCACCAGCAGCAGCAGCAGCAGCAGCAGCAGCGCCAGCAGCAACAATACCTGCAGCAGCAGGAGGAATAACACAAGGGCTGCTAAAGGCTCGCAGGATGTCCGAGCCTCTGCCAAGGCCTAGTGGTCAGTAATTCCTTACTTTCTAATCCAGCCCCAATCCCTTGCATGCACGCATGCATGCATGCATGCATGCATCTAGCTGTCTCCTCTGCTGCTGCTGTGTTGAATCTCCTTAGGCAGTCTCCTATCCCGGCAGCAAACCTTCCCTCGCTCCAGTCCCGCCTTGATGCGCACAGCAAGCAGCAGCAGCAGCAGTAGCTGTAGCAGCAGCAACAGCAGCAAGAGCAGCAGCAGCAGCAGGGCCGAATGGGGCTGGCCTGCAAGGACGTGTATATCCGTCAGGTACCTTTTATCCCTTTTCTCTCTTAGCTGGTTTCCTGTTGCTGCTGTTGTCGTTGCTGCTGCTTTTGCTGCTGCTGTTGCTGCTGCTGCTGCTAACAACAGCAGCCAGCAGCAGCCAGCAGCAGCCAGCAGCAGCAGCAGCAGCAGCAGCAGCAGCAGCAGCAATATGTTGTAGAGACACTTTCGAGTGTTTGTTAGTCTCTTGATTTTGTCTGCATATTAATTGCTCTTTATCTCCTTTTTGTCTCCTTTTTGTCTCCTTTTTTGTCTCTTTTCTGTCCCCTTTATGCCTTTTTTCTGTCCCTTTTCTGTCCCCTTCCTGTCTCCTTCCTGTCCCCTCCCTGTCTCCTTTATATCTCCCTTGTGTCCCCTTTGTGTCTCCTTTTTGTCTCCTTTTTGTCTCCTTAGTGTTGGTCTACATCTATCAAGGGCTCGTACTTGTGTCCCTAATGCTTATCATGTACAAAGTCTTCTTATTCAATTAGCAGAGGCAGCTACCTCTGCGGGGCTGCATGCGCAGCAGCAGCTACCCTGGGTATAGTGCATGCATGCATACATTTATGCATACATGCATGCATGCATGCATGCATGCATGTAGGCAGGCAGGAAGGTTTTATTGGGGCTGGTTAGTTGGTAATAAGAATATCTCTCTTTTTTATTATATTGTTTATTAGGTAGCTTATAGTAAATTGAGGTGTACATACACCTTATATGCATGCATGCATGCATGCCTGTCTTGCATGCATGCATCTGTTGCCTGCCTGCCTGCCTGCCTGCCTGCCTGCCTGCATGCATGCATGCATGCATTTAGGAGGGAGAGATGAATGATGTATAACAGACAAGGAGTCTGTATAATTTAACTCTTCCTTAATTAATAACTAAAAGCCCCAACTTATTATTAATATTTATTATTATTATTATTTATTGTTATTTATTATTATTTATTGTTATTTATTATTATTATTATTATTATTATTTATTACTATATATTATTTATTAACACACTATATAATAGATTATATAGTATATTAAGATTAGGGTTTAGGATATGCATGCATGCAGCAGCAGCCGTTGTTGGATTATAATTGTTTTGCCGTCTTATTTAGGGTTTAAAGTTTAGTGTTTAAAAATATGGGTTTAGGGTTTAGGGTTTAGGGTTTAGGGTTTACAGGTACAGAGCGCATGCGACTCGAAGCCCTGGGGCTGGCTGGGGCCTTGCATGCATGCAAAGAGCAGCAAATCTGTTGATTAAATGCTTCTTTTTTCCCTTTCTTTATTAATTTTATTAATTTAATTTAATTTAATTTTTATTTAATAAGAGGGAAATAAATAAATAGGCATAAACAAAGGGGCCATGCCCCCCGCCACTGCCGACACTGTACAGACACCTCGAGCTGCCTGTACACCCGAAACTGCAGCAGCAGCAGCAGCTGTTGCTGCGGTATGCCGCTTCAATCACTGCAGCGGACTGCTGCAGCTGCTGCTCCAGCAGTCAGCCCCCTCTGCATGCGCTGCAGCGTAGCAACCGCGTAGCAGCAGCAGCAGCAACAGCAGCAGCAGCAGCAGCAGCAGCAGCATTTTGAGTTGTTATACTTAAGAACTTTATTATACTGAGCAGCAGCAATTGCTGCTGTGTGTTTCTCTTGAAGTCTCCTAAGGCGGAGGCTTCAGCTGCAGCAAGGCAGCTGCAGCAGCTGCAGCAGCAGCAAGGCAGCTGCAGCAGCAGCAGCAGCAGCAGCAGCAGCAAGTGGAGCCTACCCGAGCACAAGAGGAGCAAATATATTGTTTGGCGTAATGTTGGAGACTTCTTTAGATCCAAGAGCAGCAGCAGCAGCAGCTGATGGCCAGGCCAATGACAGCAGCAGCAGCAGCAGCAGTGGTGTAGGTATCAGCAGCAGTATCTGTTGCCGCCACGATGGCAGCAACAGCAGCAGCAGCAGCTGCAGCAGCAGCTGCAGCGTGGGTTTGTTGCTGCGTTGCAGTGAGTATCCATCAGGGTTTGCATCAATGACATGCATGCAGCTGCTCTCAGGTGTATCTGCAGCAGCAGCAGCAGCAGCAGCAGCACCAAGAGGCCCCTCGCTGCGGTTCGCTGAGGTGTACGTACACCTCGAGTCTTCTCTTAATTTCTTTCTTACTAATCAATCGCATAAAGTAGAGATGGAGATGCGCCCTATAAGAAAACTGCAACGCAGGTACGTCTCCTGCTGCTGCTGCTGCTGCTGTTGCTGCTGCTGCTGGGGTAGTCTTTATCTCTTCTTACGTCTCCTCTGCTGTGGGGTGCGAATGTGTGAGGTGTATATATGACAAAGGCTCAATTAGGGTTTAGGGTTTAGGGTTTAGGGTTTAGGGTTTGTGTCTGCTGCTGTATGCATGCAGCGCCTGGGGCAATACTCTTGTTGCTGCAGCAGCACATCAGCTGCTGATGGATGCAGCAAGGTCTCACATCTGCACTGTATACTGCAGCAGCAGCAGCACCAGCACGCAGCAGCAAGCAGAAGCAGCAACAGAAGCAGCAGCAGCAGCAGCAGCAGCAGCAATAGATGTAGGGCTTCCTTCTGCTGCTAGCATGCAACACAATGACTGTGCAACTTTGGGGCTGCCAGCAGACGGGAAGCAGCGGCTGCTGCAGCAGCTGCTGCAGCGGGAGGCATTGCTGCAACAGCAGACAATGGAGTGTATATGCTGCTGCCCTTGCTGCTGCCTCTGCAGTGTATCCGCAGCTATTAAGGCCCGTAGATCTATACTCACTTCCCTGCTGCACTTCCTGCAGCAGCAGCGGCTGCTGCAGCAAATGCCTGCTGAGATGCGGTGGGTCTCTTTGCTGTTGCTGCTGCTGCTGTTGTTGTTGTTGCTGCTGCTGCAGTTGCGAGCACCTAGCAGCAGAAAGATGCGCGTGTTGCTGCTGTTGTTGTTGCTGCTGCTGCGTTTGCTGCAGGCAGGACGCAGTGGGGCTGTTGGATGAGATTCGGCTGCAGCTGCATGCGCTGCTGCCGCCTCTGCATGCATGCACACAGCAGCAGCCCAATTGGAAGCAGGAGGAGCAGGAAAAGTTGCTGCTGCAACGGCAGCAGCAACAGCGGCAGCAGAAGCAGCAGCAGTCATCTAGCAGCAGCAACAGCAGCAGCAGCAGCAGCACAGGTGAGGCCATTTGCAGCAGCAGCGAACTCCTCTGCTGCAGCAACACAACGCAGCAGCAACTGGAGACACGGAGACTGTGGCGCTGCGCCTTGCTGCTGCGCCTCAAGCAGATGTGGGACGAGCACCGCGACAGCAGCAACAGCAGCAGCAGCGACAGCAGCAGCAGCAGCAGCAACTGGGAGGTGCTGCTACGGCTGCCATTTGCCCAGCTTGTTGCTGCAGTGCTGCAGCAGCCAAACGGTGCGCTGGAAGTGGTGGAGTGTCTGCGGTGCGCCGTAGGCCTGCAGCAGCAGCAGCAGCAACAGCAGCAGCAGCAGCAGCAGCAAGAGGTGCTGCTGCTGCTTCAGCAGAAGCAAATAGAGGAGACAAATAATATTAAAGAATGTACATCATGGCTGCAGCTGCTCAACTGTCTCCTTGACTCTATTATGGCGCTGCTGCTGCCCCGCATCAACAGCAGCAGCAGCAGCAGCAACAGCAGCAGCAGCAGCAGCAGCGATTTAACGGACACAAGGGAGTTCGTTAATTTGCTGCTGCAGCCATCAGAGGAATGGCCTCTAGGCATCAAGTTGCTGCGCGAGGACGGATCTGGTTAGGAGGACTTGCTGCTGCTGCTGCTGCTGCTGCTGATCTTGTTGCTGCTGTTGCTGCTGCTGCTGGTGTTGTTGTTGCTGCTGCTGTTGGTTGTTGGGATTGCTAGATTGTTTGCTGCTGCTGTTGCTGTTTGCTGCTGCTGCTGCTGCTGCTGCTGCATGCATCC
>NW_013564009.1:5000-17500 GCF_000499605.1 Eimeria maxima | reverse complement strand
CGTACACCAGAGGAACCAGCAGCAGCAGCAGCAGCAGCAGCAGCAACTGCAGCAGAAGAAGCATCATCATCGTCAACAGCACCATCATCATCAACAGCACCAACAGCAGCAACAGCAGCAACAGCAGCAACAGCAGCAGCAGCAGACTCTTCATTAGAGTTCCCAGAGAGGGCAGACTTAGCTGCGGTGTATGTGCTGCCCCTCTGTAGAGACACAGCAGCAAATATACCATCAAAGGAGACACCTAATTGGGGTGTACGTACACCTCAAGAGGATATAAACAAGAAGGCATGCGTCTCCGCAGCAGCATTCTGCAGCAGCAGCAGCAGCAGCAGCAGATGCTGCTGCTGCAGCTGTGATGTTAGTGTGTATGCATGCATACTCCACTCAAGCGGATCTGTGCTGCAGTGCATGCGCTGGGAAGGGGTTAAACTGCAGCAGCAGCAGCAGCAGCAGCAGCAGCAGCAAAATGGGGTCTTAAGCCACACATGGATCGTGGACCTTCCTCCCCAAGAGAAGGGAAGTCGCGTCTCTTCCTTGGTACGCCTCTAAACCCTAAGCCCTAAACCCTAAACCTAAACCCTAAACCCTAAACCCTAAATTGTGGTTTAGCATTTAGGGTTTGCTGCTGGTGGTGTTTTTGCAGCGATGGATTGAATTAGAGACAGGGACACTCGGGCTTCTTGTTGGTACATCCAGGTACTGCTGCTGCTGCTGCTGCTGCTGCTGTTGACGCTGCTGCTGCTACTGGGGCTGCTGCTGCCGCTGTGGCTGCTGCTGCCGCTGCTGCTGCTGTTGCTAAGAGCGTCACAGGCCGCCACATATGCTGCTGCTGCTGCGCGTTTCCTGTGTTGCTGCTTCTGTCCCTTTTGTCTCAATGCTTGCTGCTGTTGCTGCTGCTGCTGTGTTGCAGTGGCGCGCTGTGTATGTACACCAGGGGAGGTGCTTGCTGCATTTGCTGCTCTTGGCTGCCCCTTCCCCTTCTTGACATCCAGCTGATTAGCAGCAGCAGCAGCAGCAGCAGCAGCAGCAGGTGCAGCAGTAGCAGCAACAGCAGCGATAGCGAACCCCCTGGCTGCCTGGGGGACTCCACCATCTTGCTGCTGCTGTTAGGAGACAGTCATGTTGCTGCTGTCTCTCTAGGTACCCTACGAGCAGCAGCAGCAGCAGCAGCAGCAAAAGCAGCAAAAAGAGCAGCAAAAGGAAAGGACCAGCCACACTTCCTCCATCGCAACATCCATGCAATCTTGACTATGTATGCTGCTGCTGTTGCTGCTGCTGCTGCTGTTGCTGCTGCTGCTGTTGCTGCCGCTGCTGCTGCTGTTTGTATAGGTTGTACTTTCCTTTACGTGTACGTACACCGCAGGTTGGAGAAGCGGGGATATACTGCTGCAGTTGCTGTTGCTGGTGGTGCAGCAGCAGCAGCAGCTGCTGCTGCACCTGCCCCTCCAGATGCAGCAGCATCGAGGGCGATGCGTGAGTTGCTGCAGCAGTTGCAGCAGCCCACGGAGGAACAGCAGCAGAAGGACACAGCAGCAGCAGCAAACAAGAACAAAGAAGGAGACACGCAAACAGGTCTACGAAGGAGGGGCCCCCTCGCCTTGGAGGCCTCGAAGCACAAGCAGCAGCAGCAGCAGCAGGAGCAGCAGGAGCAGCAGCAGCAGGAGCCCTCTTCGCCGACCCCTTTATCTCCAGGTTCCAGCGGCGAGCTGGAGCAGCAACAGGAGAAGCAGAAGCAGCAGCAGCAGCAGGAGCAGCAGTTGCTGCTGCTGGCTGCTGGTGCGGATCCGCTGCTGTCTCTTCATTGCCTCTCCCTGCAGCAAAAGGAGACACCTCGTTTTACCTTCTTAGCTGTTGCTGCTGCTGCTGCTGCTGGACGACTTGCTGCTGCTGCTGCTAGGGGGGCTCTCAGCTTCCTTAGATCCAGTCCTACGCAGCAACAACTGCAGCAACAGCAACAGCAGCAGCAGCAACAGCAGCAGCAGCAGCAGAAAAAAAAGGAGCAGCAGGGATCTAGAAGCTCCAGTGATACAGAGGACTTTAATATATGTGCGTTGCTGCTGTTGCTGTTGCTGTTGCTGCTGCTGCTGCTGCTGCTGCTGCTGCTACCATTGTTGCTGTTCTTATTACTGAGGCACGGGACGAAAATTCTTGCTGCTGCTGTGGTTGCTGCTGCTGCTGCTGCCGCTGCTGCTGCTGTGCTGCAGTAGAGGCCCCTCTGCTGCAGGTTGGTTGGGTAGACAAAGAGAGGAAGGCCATGAGGATTTGTCTCTGTCCTTGGGACCCCACACTTGCTGCTCTTGCTGACTCTCTAGGCAGAGTAAGTACAGCAGCAGCAGCAGCAACAACAACAGCAACAGCAGCAGCACCTGCAGGGGTTGCTGCTGCTGCTTCTGCTTCCTTTGCTGCTGGTGATGAATGCTGCTGGTGATACTGCTTTTCTTATTTTCTCTGCTGCAGCAGCAGATGCTGCTGCTACTGCTGGTGCTGCAAATGCTACTGCAGCAGCAGCAGCAGCAGCTGCTGCTGCTGCAGCAACTACTGCAGCAGCCTCTTCATAGAGTATATCCTTGTGTCTGTCTCCTGTTGCTGTTTATTAGGTGAGTATTTTATGTGTCTCCTCCTTGCTGCCTTTATTTATGCATAAGGGATACAGGAGGGCCTTCTTAGTTTGGCTACAGCGCCCTTATTTGCAGTGTACAGACGCCTCTGCTGCTGCTGCTGCTGCTGCTGATGCTGATGTGCATGCACAAAGCAGCAGAACAGGAGGGCTGCTGATATTCGCTCCAAAACGAGGTAAGACACGGTTGCCACTCCTGCTGCTGCTGCTGCAGCAGCAGCAGCAGCAAATATTTCGCTGCTGCTTCTGGGGTACAGCCACAAACCTGGAGGGCCCCAGGGGCCCCTAGAGAAAGAATGATATTAGGGGGGCCCCTATAGACCAGCTTTGTCTCGCTGCTGCCTCCCCTGCAGCAGCAGGAAGTAGAACTGTGCAGCTGCTGTGCCGTTGCTGCTGCATTTGTAGCTGCTGTTGTTGCTGCTGCTGCTGCTGTTGCTGCTGCTGCTGTGTCCTTAGGTCTGTTGGAGCTGTTTAGTGGGGTGTCGCAGCAGCGGCTGGCAGTTGCGCTGTATATACACCAGGAGGCGCTGCTGCTTGCATGCTGTGCTGCTGCAGTAGGTTGCTGCTGCTGCTGCTGCCAGCGCAGCAGCAGCTTTTGCTTCCTATTGGATAAAGAGGGACTTGCCCTTGTACAGTGGCCTACAGGTCTATAGGCCAAACATTCCTTCTTTTTTGAGTCTAGGGTTTACTGTTTAGGGTTTAGGGTTTAGGATTAAGGGTCTAGGGTTTAGGGTTTAGGGTTTAGGGTTTAGCTCGTAGTCATTCTGCTGCTTCTTTTATTGCAAACCCTAATTATTAAGGAAACCCTAATTATTAAGGAAACCCTAATTATTATACAAACCCTAATTATTATACAAACCCTAATTATTTATTAATGTACAATAATAATAATAATAATAATAATAATAATAATAATAATAATAATAATAATAATAATAATAATAAACCCTAATTAATAAACAAATATAAGCAAACCCTAATTATTAAAAAAGTTTTTTTCTTAAGAAAACCCTAATTATGCAGCGAGGCATTCATCGATCCATACTGGGGGGGCCCCCTGGGGGCCCCCATGGGGCCCCCTATGAGGGCCCCGGGGGCCCCTCAGGACTTCGTTTACATTTTTATATATTATTTTTTATTTTAGTGTATAAAAAGATAAAAATGATCTGCCTATACACCTGAATTTGTTATAGGGGAAGAAAGGAGGAGGGGGGCCCATGGCAAGGGAACAACAATGCCCGTCAGCAGCAAGAAGGCTGCTGCTGTTGCTGCAGCAGCAGCAGCAGCAGCTGCTGCTGCTGCCTATTTCATTTTAAGGGCTCGAAAGGTACACTGCAGCAGCAGAAGCAACGACGATAACAGCAGCAGCACCACCACCATTACCACCTCCAGCAGCAGCAACAGTACCAACAGCAGCAGCAGCAGCAGTAGCAGCAGCAGCAGCAGTGTTGGGGTGTATATACACTTTGGCTCGGAGACAGGTACAGCAGAAAGAGTTAGCGAATTATTGGCGTCAACTCTTCGTTCTCTAGATGGGCCTGCTGCTGTCTCCGTCTCCGATCTAGAGGTACACTGCTGCTGCTGCTGCTGCTGCTGCTGCTGCTGCTGTTGCGGTTGCTGCTGCTACTGCTGTTGAGTACACCATCCTATGCTTCTTCAACACGCAATTGGTTTCTCCCTTATCCATGGCTGCTGCTGTTGCTGCATCTGCTGCTGTTGCTGCTGCTGCTGCTGCTGCTATCGATCATGCTCATTGTCTGCCATTCTCGATCTCCCTTCAGCAGCCGCAACAGCAACAGCAGCAGCAACAGCTGCTGCTGCACCTGCAGCAGCAGCAGTAACAAGACTACTGCCTGCGGTGTACATACACTGCATGCGCTTCTTGTCTATGCATGCACACAGGATTTCTCTCCTGCTAACTTTTTGCTGCCTGCTGCTGCATGTGAGGGGCCCCCTAGTGGGGCCCTAAAAGGCGACGGGAGGCCCTGGGGGCCCCTAGGGGTAAAGGGGCCCCTCCCTTTGAGGGTACTAGTGCTAGCTACCCATGGGGAGGGAGAAGCGACAACTAGTGCGCAGCAATTTGAAGGATGGGTAAGCAGCAGCAGCAGCAGCAAGTGCAGCAGCAGGTGCAGCAGCAGCAAGTGCAGCAGCAGGTGCAGCAGCAGCTACTGCTGCACCTGAAGCAGGAGACACAGGATAACCTTCCAGTAGATGCCACGGCACATACCATTTCTTTTATTTGCTTTGTGTCCCTGCATTGCTGCTGCTGCTGCTGCTGCTGCTGCTGCTGCTGCTGTGCTGCTGTTGCTGCTGCAGTTGAAGGGTTTCTGCAAGTGGCTACGGCAGCTGCATCTGCAGGCTATACAAAGAAAGGACTTTGCTGCTGCCCTATCTCTGCTGCAGCAGCGAGCAGCTGCTGTGCAGAAGGAGGAGGAGGAGCAGCAACAGCAGCAGCAGCAGGAGCAGCAGCAGGAGACTGTATTCTTATGTGGGGTATTTGCTGTCTTAGGCCTCTGCAGCAGCAGCTACCCTAGCAGCTATAATGCCATGGCTGCTCGTACATATAAGGCATTACGTAAGGTATGCCGCATGCAGCAGCAGCTGCATGAGCTAGCAGCAGACAGCAGCAGCAGCAGCAGCAGCAGCAGCGACAGTAGCAGCAGCAGCAAGGAGGAGCTGCAGCAGCTGCTGCTGCAGCTGCTGCCAGCTAGAGAAGCAGAGGTTGTAGGGACAGTAGGGGAATGTGACGATAGAGGAGACACAGAAGCAGCAGCGCAGCAATGGATGGAGCAGCAGTTGCTGCCTGCTCTGCAGAAGCTGCTGCAGCAGCGCAGCAGCAGCAGCAGCAAATTGCAACCTGCAGCAGGCATGCCGCAGGGAGCAACGGGAAATGATGAAGCAGCAGCAGCAGCAGCAGAAGCAGCAGGGATGAAGGCGGTGCAGATGTGGTTAGACCAGCGTAAGCACTCTTGTTGCTGCTCGTGCTGCTGCTGCTGCTGCTGCTGCTGCTCGTGCTGCTGTTGCTGCTGCTGCTGCTGCTCGTGCTGCTGTTGCTGCAGGTGTTCGTGTTGCTGCTGTTGCCTTCGTTTGTGTTGCTATTGGTGGGGGTCTTGCTGCTGCTTCCTGCTGCTGCCTCACCCGTCGTCTGTAGCAGCAGCCCCTGCTGCTGTTGTTGCTGCATCATCTGCTGCTGCTGCAGCACAAGCAGCTGCTGTTGCTGCAGGGGCAGAAGTATTCCTTGGTGAGTGCATGCAGATAAGCCTCCAACGGTAGTCGTTCTTCGTAAGACAGAAGGTGCAGCAGACGCAGCAAGCGACATGCCCTTAGGGCAGCAGCAGCAGCAGCAGCAGAAGCAGCAGCAGCAGCAGCAGAAGCAGCGGCCCTGCTCAACATCTGCTCGCTTTGCCTTTTCCATGGAGCCGTTGCCGCTGCTGCGCAGCACCGATCTGCTGCAGCGGGAGCCAGCAGCAGTTGACCCAACTGCAGCAGCAGCAGCAGCAGCAGATGCAGCACAATCTGCTGCTGCTGCTGCTGCTGCTGCTGCTGATGCTGATTGCCGCGAGTTAGAGTTTGATGTCTCCTTGTCTCCTCGTCTGCGGTGTCACACAGCAGACACACTATACGTGCTGCCACGCAACAACAGGCAGGAGGTACTTTGCTGCTGCTGCTGCTGCTGCTGCTGCTGTTGCTGTTGCTGCTGCTGCTGCTGTTGCTGTTGCTGCTACAGCTGCTAGATGATAGACAGAAAACCAGACCATCAGGTAGACATGGTTAGGTGGATGACAACCCCCACTGCTGGCGCTCGTGCTATTGCTGCTGCTGCTATTGCTGCTGCTGCTATTGCTGCTGCTGCTGCTGCTGTTGCTGTTGCTGCTGCTGCTGCAGGTATTGTGGTGGTATAATGCCTTAGGGTTTAAGGAGAGAGGAATATCTCTTGAAGATAAAATACATTTCTTAGAGGAGACAGTCCCCTTCCCTACTCCCTGTACAGTAGAGGTAACACCATAATACCTGCTGCTGCTGCTGCTGCTGCTGCTGCTGCTGTTGCTTTTGCTGTTGCTGCTGGTGTTGGTGCTGCAAACTGCCTTGCTGCGCTCACCACGTTGCATTGCCGTTGCGTTGCTGTGTTAATTATGCTTCTATTATTATTCTTCTTGCTGCCGTTGCTGCTGCTGCTGCTGTTGCTGCTGCTGCTGCTGCTGCTGCTGCTGCTGCTGCTGCTGCAGGATGCGCTTTCTCTGTATTGCAGCTATGAGTTACCTAGCCGTACAGAGTTATCTGTCTTTAGTCTTTTTATTAATAATAAACAACAAAGGAGACAATTTATTCAACTTACTACAGACCCCATGGTAAATATACTCTTATACACCCTTCTAGGGTTTAGGGTTTAGGGTTTAGGGTTTAGGTGGTGGGGACTAGGGCTTAAGATAGGGTGAGATGGTTGCTTGCTCGTGCTGCGTTGGTGCACCAGGAGCAGCAGCTGCAGCAGCGGTTGCTGCTGCTGCATACCTGCGTGGACAGTTCGTGCTGCTGTGTGTCTGCTGCTATGTGCTGCAGCAAGGAGACACTTTTGCTGCTGCTATAAGGGGACAGGGTTGGTGTCTCCGTGGTTTATTTGCTGCTCTTGCTCCCTCTATTAACTTAGCAACAGCAGATTTAGGTTTGCTGCTGTTGCTGCTGTCGAGGCACCGCATGCCCCGTGCATACACCCTAGCATCCTCTCACCTGCAGCAACCGCAGCAGCAGCAGCAGCAGCAACAGCAGCAGCTGCTGCAGCGGCAGGTGACACGGACAGCATGCATCTGCCTAAATCGCCATAGAACTCCACGAAAGGATCCTAAGCAGCTGTTGCTGCTGCTGGAGCAGCACGGTGCGTATCTACTGCAGCAGCAGCAGCAGCAACAACAACAACAACAGCAGCAGCAGCAGCAGCAGCAGCAGCAGTTGCTGCTGTGCTTCAGGTGTCTCCATGTGTCTGTGTGTCTCCTCAGGGATTCGTCCCTTTGGGTCTGCTGCTGCTATCCCCTCGGGGATACACGAAGGAGTTTGTTCTTCTTATCTCCTGTCTCTGCAACCAATAGGAGGAGACAGCAGCAGCAGCAACAACAGCAGCAGCAACAGCAAGGAGACAAAGGAGACACCTGTTACTGCTCTTTGCTGCTGCAAACCTTCTTGCTTTAAGCTACCTGCAGGAGGAGACACTCCGTTGCTGCTTGTTGCTGCTGGCACAGGTACCATGATAATCCTGTGGCTTCCTGTTGCTGCTGCTGCTGTTGCTGCTGCTGCTATTGCTGCTGCTGCTGTTCTTCTCGTTTTTGCTGCTCATGTCCTTGACAGTAGCACACAAGACATATCAAAGGTCTACTGTTAAGGGTTTAGGGTTTAGGGTTTAGGGTTTAGGGTTTGTTGTGTTGCAGGCATAGCACCATTTGCTGCATTTGTTCGTCATCTTGCTGCTGTAGGGGGAACGCATGCAGCAGTGTGTCTCTTCTTCGGGTGTATAGGCACCTCTTATTTCTTATATAAAGATTTATTCTTGTCCTATCTAGATCAGCAACAACCGCAGCAGCAAGAGGTGCAGCAGCTGCTAGATATATACAAGCAGCAGCAGCAGCAGCAGCAGCAGCAGAAGCCAGTGCTTAGTCGTTTATTCCTTGCTCTTTCCCGTGCTGATCCAAAGGTATTCCTGCCTCTTGTCCCTCTCCTACTGCCGTGCTGCTGCTGCTGCTGCTGCTGCTCTTGCTGCTGCTGCTGCTCTTGCTGCTGCTGCTGCTGCTTTTCCTGCTACCGCTGCTACCACTGGCTATATACATCTTGTATCAGCACCTGCTGCTGCTGCTGCTGTGAGGGTTGTGCATGCAGCGCAAGGTGTACGTACAGCACAAGATAATAGAAGAGAAGGAGTTGGTGTGGGGTCTGCTGCAGTCAGGTGCTGCCATCTATGTTTGTGGGTAAGCAAGCAGCATCTAGCTGCTGCTGCTACTGTTGTTGTTGCTGCTGCTGCTGCTGTTGGTTCGACTACTGCAGCAGCAGCAGTATTAACTGCTGCTGCTGCTGGTGCTGCTACTGTTGGGGTGTATGCACAGGAAGCCAGCAATGGGGGAAGGAGTGCAGCAAGCATTTGTGTCTGTTGCTGCTTCCTTTGTTGGAGATAAGAAGGCAGAGGCACTCATTCAGCGCATGCATGACAGTACGAAGCTGCTGCTGCTGCTGCTGCTGCTGTTGCTGCTATTGCTGCTGTTGCTGCTGTTGTGGGTGCTCTTACTGGAGTCGCGTATCTGCATGTATGTTCTACAGTTTGCTGCTGCAGTGCTGCTGCTGCCTTGCTGCTGCTTCTTCTGCTGCTGCAGTGTTTGCGCTGCAGCTGCTGCTAAGATCGTTACTGTGCTTGCATGCAGCTGGGCGGTATGTGGAGGAGCTATGGGACTAGGAGGGCCCCCGTTGCTGCTCCTTCTTGCTGCTCTTTGCTGCTCCTTGCTGCTTCTTGCTGCCGCTGCTGTTCGAGCAGCAGCAGCAGATTCTTCAAGCTGGTGTAGTGGGGGGCCCCTTTATGGCCCCCTAAGAGGCCCTTTGGGGGCCCTTATGGGCCCCACAGGGCTCCTTAGAAACAATTGGAGGCTCTCTTGGGGGCCCCCCAGGGCCCTCTGGTACCCCCGACGGGCCCTGTAGGCTGTCTTAGAGTGGATATGCAGCAGCATGCAGGGCATGCAGCCTTGGGCTGGAGTGGTCGCATGCATGCATGCATGGGCAGGAAACCGAGCCTGCATGCATGCATGCATGCAGGTTATATTAGAGGTTTGTAGGAGGGATGTATCTCCTTGGGGAGGAGACAAAAAAGACAAAAGGAGACAAAAGGAGACAAAAGGAGACAAAAGGAGACAAAAGGAGACAAAATAGATATGCAAAGACATCTAACAGTATATATACATTTATTCTTTATGTCCTTGTCTCTCTCTATCCGTACAATATATATAATATCTATGACCATTAAACAGTTCGAGGGCGTAGGGTTTAGGGTTTAGGGTTTAGGGTTTAGGGTTTAGGGCTATACTACCTTTAGATAATTAAGAGGCAGTAAAAACGGCAGGAGGAGGACTCCGTACACCCCACCAAAAGGAGCCTTTCTTTTATAAACAGTAGGATTAGGGTTTAGGGTTTCCTCTCTGGGGTTTATGGCCTAGCTTAGGGTTTAGGGTTTAGGGTTTGGCGTCGCGTCTCTAGGGTTTAGGTAGTGTATGCACCAGGGAACTATTAAATTGTATAGAGACGAACTCAAAACCAACAACCTCAACTAAACAGAGTCTAATTAGTTTGCTGCTGCTGCTGCAGCAACTGCTGCTGCTGTAGTTGCTGCTGCTACTGCTGCTGCTGCTGTCTGTCGCAGCCTTTTTCCTAAGGTGACCATCCAATATGGCGTCGCAGTAGGGTGCGCCTTGATCCTCCTACGTCTAAATAGCTTCTAAGAGCAGCAAAAGAAGAAAAAAATAAATAAATTAAATTAAATTAAATTAAATATAATTAAACGCTTCTATCAAGTGTATATACACCCCAAGTTTGCGTTCGAACCGCACGCCACGCAGCGCTCCGCGGTCCGCTGGACAGGGGGGCCCCCCTGGGGGGCCCCCCATGCATAAATATAAAAGAAATAAAAGGAGCTAAATTACTTTTTTTCTCCTTTAAATACCTTTTAATTAATAAAAAAAAGATAGAAGAAAAGACAAAGTACTCAGAAGCCTCCTGTTATACAGTGGTTGGGGGCTGAGAGCGGCTACTACCGACCACCCTAGGATGAGGGTTTAGGGTTTAGGGTTTAGGGTTTAGGGTTTAGGGTTTGTTTTTCTTCAATTATAAAAAGTGTCACTGAGCTCAATACTGTCACGTTACTCATTTTCCTTCAATAATAAACTGAATCAGCAGCCGTCGCTGCTGTAGCTGCTGCTCCAGGTCTTGTAAGCAGCAACAACGACAGCGGCAACAGCAGCAGCAGCAACAGCAGCAGCAGCAGCAGCAACTGCAACAGCAGCAGCTGCTGTCTTAATTTGCTTTTGTGTCCTGTATTGAAGTCACTGGCCTCATTGGCTGGTGCTATTGACCCTACAACTTGAAAACCCTAGACCCTAAACCCTAAACCCTAAACCACCGCTTGTACTGCGAGTAGTCCTACAGATTAGGGCATAATGACGGGCTCATCTTTGCTTCTTTTCTTTTACTGATAGTTGCTGCATTTTGTGGTGTACGTACACCTGAGGTGGTAACTTTAACGACCTCCTGTAGCGGGAGTGGGCCCCAGGGGGCCCCTGCAGCAACAAGCTGCAGGGCCCGTTAATGTGCCAGCAGCAGAAGCTGTAAACCCTAAACCCTAAACCCTAAACCCTACAAGAGGGGACACGTAAGCCCTCCAACTTCCACTGGGCCAATGGGGACTGTTCAGGGCACAGAGAGGGGAGCAGACTGGGAGCAGCAGCAGCAGCAGCCGCTGCAGCAACAGCAGGAGGAGCAGCAATACGATCAGCAGCCAGGGGAGAAACGGCTCTGGCAGGAGGAGCAACAGCAACAGCAGCATGAGGAGGAGCAGCAGAAGCAGCACGAATGGAGGGAGGGAGCGCAGCAACAGCACGAGCAGCAGCTACACGAGAAGCAAGATGAGCAGCAGCAGCAGCTGCTGCTGCTGCATCGGACAGATCCGCCCGGCTATACGGTGCAACGAGAGAAGCAGCAAGACATGCTGCAGCAGGAGCAGCAGCAGATACCTAACTGCCTACTGCAGCAAGAGCAGCAGCAGCAGCAGCAGCAGCAGCAGCAACTCGTGCAGAGCTATAGAGAAGCCAGCAGTAGTTCTTTCCCCATTGTTGGAGACGAACAGCTGAGGAGACAGCAGCAGCAGGAAAAGGACGAACAGCAACAACAGGGATACGTGCAGCAGCAGCAAGAGCACGAACAGCAGCAGCGGGAGCAGCACCACGAGGACCAGCAGCAGCAGCATTGGCTTGAACAGCAGCAGCCGCAGCAGCAAAAGCAACAAGACAAAAAGGAATATGATAGCCAGACGCAACGGCCAGCAGAGAAGCAAGTGCAGCAGAATCTGCAGCAGCAGCAGCAGGAACAGAAGCAGCAGCAGACGCAGCAGCAGAAGGAACAGCAGAAGCAGCAGCCCCACCTGAAGAATCATCTCCTTTGTGGCCTTGAGCAGCACGAACAGCAGCAGCAGCAGCAGCAGCACGAAGAGAACGTGCAGCAGCAGCAGCAGCAGGCAGCTGCCCCTATATGTGGGGCGAAGGGGTGTGGGGTCGTCCATGAAGGTGGGATCGTCTCTCCGGGATCGGGGATCGTCTGTCCCGGGAGCGGGATCGATTTATTTGTTACTGCAGCTGACGCAGCAGCAGAACCTGTGGGGCAGAAGGCAGCTTACTCTGCTGTATCTACTGAGGGGGCCCCAGGGGCCCCCGTGTCCTCTCCTTTCTTGCTTCCTCCTCAGCCTGCTGGAGTTGAATCAGCTGCAACAGCAGCACCAGATGCAGCAGCAGCAGCAGCAGCAAGAGAAGATGAAGCAGGAGCAGCATTACCAGGAGCAGCAGCAGCAGCATTACCAGCAGCAGACCCAGCAGCAGCAGCAGCAGAATCACCAGCACGACCACCAGCAGCAGCAGCAGGAGGTAGAAGCCGTGGTCGGGTACGTGATATAGGTATAGATGAAGACAGCAGCAGCAGCAGCAGCAGCAGCAGCAGCAGCAGCAGCAGCAGCAGCAAGAATGTAATACGTCGTGATTGTTCAGGATCTGTCTCCTGGCGATTAAGTGATTCTGTCTTTAGACAAAGAATAAGAGAGATATGCGCAAGAGCAGCAAGAAAGGAGACACCTGTCTCCTCTTCATCATTATCT
>NW_013564008.1:5481-15558 GCF_000499605.1 Eimeria maxima | reverse complement strand
ATATATATATATATATATAGTATTATTATATGTAGTATATATGTAGTTGTATGTAGGATGAGTTGTGCTTGAGACGCCGTGCGTAGCTGTCATACAAATAACAAAAAGAAAAAAAATAAATTTAGAGAATAAACCCTTTATTTATTTATAATTTAATATATATTTTTCTTTTCTTTTTACATTAATATGTATTTAGAGGCAGCAGCAATTGCAGCAACAGCAGCAACAGCGGCGGCAACTTCTGCTCCTCCTCGTGTTGCTGCAGAAACTGTTTGCTTTGTCCTCTTTGCTTTCCTCAAGAATATTCTAATTAATGATTTATTTATAAATAAAAATATATTTTAGACTTAAAGTTTCATTTAAATCCTTTTGTGTAGTGCTTCTTTTGTGTCGTATAGGGTGTGGTGTATGTAATGGAGCAGCTCTAAGAAGAAGAATTAATTAAAATATTTTTTCCCTCTCTCTTTATTAGGCTTTTTTCTTTTCTAGTAACTGCTAGGTAATGCAAAGAAAGCATTAATTGTTTTATTGTGACTATGTTATGCCGCTGTTCTTACCTTCGAGTTGCCTGCTGTCTTCGTGTTTTGTACGGTGTGTGCGTGGAGGACGAAACAGGAGGAAAAAACAAAGACGCATGCCTTCTTAGTTTATTAAACTTCTCTAGTGAATAGATATATGCAATAAATATGCAAATAGTTATAAAACATGACAGACAACAGGAGGAACACCGGTGTCAGCCAATGGACTGGTGTGGGAGTCCACGGCTCGTTCTCATTCCCCCGATCCTCCATGAAAAAACCATCTTTAAGTTAATTTAAAATTCAATTTATAAATAATTAATGTTGAAATGGTAATGAAATAAAAGTCGTTGTTTTTTTCGTCATTTTCCTCCGCTTTCCCTGACCCGATTTCATACGGCTGCCGGCGTGGCTTGGGGCTCCCCGTGGGCTCGATCTGATCGTTCTTAAGGCATGATGATCATCTTTATTCATTAATCTTTGTTATTTATTGTCTAATTCATGAATAAAACTTCAAATACAACTTTTTCTTCGGCGGATCGGCGGCATCAAACCCCGCGATCAGCACCGCTAGTCAGCAATTATACATACCTGCACGCATAATACCTATACAGACTATCACAAGAACATCAACCTTTTATAAGCTATTGCTTACTTAAACATCATTTTTATTGTTTATTTTATGATTTATTCGTATTTATTTCCCCAAAGCGGCTTCTTGATCCCGTCCTCCCCGCCCTAGTGGCGTGGCGCCTTCATCTTCCGTTTCGTGATCAAGAGGAACTTTACTCTTTTCTTCTTCTTCTATCAGTAAATAATATCCATTACATCTCTGTTGTTCTTCTCATGGCATCTAGTGCCCTTAATAGGGGCCCTTGGAGGCCGTCAGTGGCTCCAGGGAGTGCTGTTGCAGCTCGATTTGGTGGCCTCCTTGTGCAGCAGCCGCAGCAACAGCAGCAGCAGCATCAGGACCATGAACAGCACATGAAGCAGCAGCAGCAAGACCAGCAGCATCATAAGGGAAATGCTGCTGCTTCGCACCATTCAGATGCAACAGAAGATGAAGGAGATCCCCTCTCTTATGCAGCAGAGGCAAAAATAGAAGTAACAGCACAATGCAGAAACAGAGACGGTAAGCGTTGAGCTGCTGCAGCATACTTTACCGTGTTAAACCCTAAACCCTAAACCCTAAACCCTAAACCCTAGAGTTAATGCAGGAGTGTTGGGCGTATTTGCGCAGAAATCTTCCAGGCATTTAAGGATGCCGTAAGAATGCGTCCTGTTTTGTCGCGAAAACATCGCGAACTTCTCGTACGTCTTGAACCCTAAACCCTAAACCCTAAACCCTAAACCCTCAAATCAAGGAGTAGGAGCTTGTGACACGGGAGGTTTGGGACTCCGGCGTATTGCAGCTTGCTTTTTCATATACAACAGCTCATGGACCATAATTCCTTAAGAAACCCTAAACCCTAAACCCTAAACCCTAAACCCTAAGCCCTCGTGTGTAAATATGTGCATGCGCATGCAGGCGAATACAGTAAAGGCGATGATATCCGACAGTCGGTCTTCTTACTACATGATATCCGGAGCGCATGCAGTGCTGAAGGCAGCAGGCCCTGCATGGCGTATGGCTCGTGATAGAGGTGCTGCTGCTGCTGCATGCCGTGCTGCTGCTGCTGCTGCTGCTGGATTAACATTAGCTGGAGAATCTCCAGAATCAGCAGCAGCAACAGCAGCAGAAACAGCAGTAACAAAAGGTGTAGGAGCAACAAGAAACTTAGTACCTCGTCTTAAGGTACGTCAGCAGCGGCAACGTAGTGCTGCTGCTGCTGCTGCTGCACTGCAGCGAGCTCAAGCAGCAGCAGAAGCAGCAGATGACGAAACCTCCTCTGACGAAGACAGCGATTCCCCTAATAATTCTCCTTCCCCTCCTCTTCCCCCAACCCCAACAAACAGTACGAACAACACCAACAGCAACAGCACCACTGACAGCAGCAGCAGCAGCAGCAGCAGCAGCAGCAGCAGTAGTAGTACTATTATAGCTCCTGATTCAGCAGCAGCAGTAAGCCAAGGTGTACCAATACCTCAGCAACTATTAGATACATTAACAGCAGAAATAATATTATATTATTATGAATATTTTATAAAAAGATTAAATCTTTTCTTAAGACAAATTATTCATGAAGTAAGAGAACTTGCTAATAAAATACATAATATGGTTAATCGTGCTCTACTACCAGCTGCAGATAATCTGGTAAACCCTAAACCCTAAACCCTAAACCCTAAACCCTAAACCCTAAACCCTATACCCTAAACCCTAAATTGATAAGGAAACATCAAGGTTTTGCTTGCGGTAGTTCGATGTTACTTGCTATGAAACGTATAGAGGGAGAGAGGTCTATATGCCATTTCCCTTTATCGAGGGTTTAGGGTTTAGGGTTTAGGGTTTAGGGTTTGGGGGGTTTCTGTTTTATCTGCAGGAGGCAAGAGTCTTTTACTTGCAACTCAACGCAGACGTCTATCGTTATGCATCTCAGGTCTGTTAAGCTTGGCTATCTAATTGGCTAAACCCTAAACCCTAAACCCTAAACCCTAAACCCTTATTTTAGTGTTTCCTGTTTTTGTTATAAATTATTTACACTAAATAATTTAATTTCTATATATAATTATGAATAATAAATAAATAAACAAACAATAATACATTAATAATAAATAAATAATTTATTTATTTATTTATTTATGTATAGGTAGTGACGGACCCTGATGAGTGTCAATCCTTAAGGAAGCAAAGTTTAGGTCTGTATAGGAATGCTTTAGATATATTAGAGAAAAGTAATAAAAATAAACAAATAAATAAAAATAAACAAATAAATATAAATAATAATAATAATAATAATGTTGAGCATACACCTGAAGCTGAGGATACACCCGACGCACAAGAAGTACCTCTCTCCGTTAAAATGGGGCTCGTACTCAACTATGCAGGTATGCTGCTGCTGCTGTTGCTGCTGTTGCTGCTGTTGCTGCTTTTGTTGCTGCTGTTGCTGTTGCTGTTGCTGTTGCTGTTGCTGTTGCTGCTGTTGCTGTTGCTGCTATTGTTGTTACTGCTGGTGTTGCTGTTGCTGTTGTGTTCATTATGTTATTACTTTTGCTGCTGTTGCTGCTGCTGTTGCTGCTGCAGTACTGCTGCACGACGAACCTGATGGAGTGCAGCAAGCCATTGCTGCTCTTGCTGCTCAATTCAGAGAAGCAGTGGAGACTGTCGTGCACATTGGGTATGTGCTCCAAACCCTAAACCCTAAACCCTAAACCCTAGGTCGGCAGGATTTGTTTCTTTTTTTTTTTTTATAGTTAGTGTATATTTATTCGTAACATATAAATTTATTGCTGCTATGTATTTTAATTATATTAATTCCTTTTTATTTTCTTCTTTTTTTCCTTTTTATTATGCAGAGATGCAGAAGAAAGCAGAAGAGTAATGATGGTAATGAGCCTCCTTAGAGGAAACGTAGAGGCATGGTGCCAAGGTAAGCAGCAACTATTTATGTTTTTTCTTGTTTTTTTGTCTTATTTACTATTAATTATTAATTATTTTTATTTATATAGTTACTTATTTGTTTATTTCCTTCAATTAATCTTCTTTTGGGGCTGCATGCATGCATGCATTATTTGCTGCAGAAGTGGGGAGAGATGACGCGACTTCTTTGTTGGGTCTAAACGATTCATCAGGTTTATTATAAATGTATTTGTTTTCTCTTGCTGCTGCTGCTGCTGCTGCTGCTCATAGCAGCAGCAGCAGCAGGCAAGCACGAACAAATACAAATATAAAAACGAAGGGGAAGGAATCCAAGAAAAAAAAAGAAATCCAAACCCTAAACCCTAAACCCTAAACCCTAAACCCTAGATATAGGAGTGCTGCTGCTGCCTCAGCAGTGTATTTGCAGCTGTGTCTGCTGTATAGACTACAAGAGGAGGGGAACATCATTTATTACTTGCAGCATTATTCCTTAAACAATATCTGCAGCACTGCTGCAGCTAGCTGCTCCTGCTGCAGCTAGCTGCTCTTGCTGCAACAAGCAGCTCCTGCTGCAGCTATGCGCTGCGCAGCTACTTGCTGCTACCGAAGCAGCTTGCTGCTCCCTTACTAGCTGCTGCTGGTGCACAGGACGCTGCAGCTGAATTTGCTGCTGCTCCTTCACATGCTGCTGCCTATGCTGCAGCTAGCTGTGGCTAGCTAGGCGTATTTGGCTAGTAGCTGCAAGCAGCTACAGAGTGTCAAGCACGCAGCAGCAGCAACAGCAGCAACAGCAGCAGCAGCAGCAGCAGCAGCAAAGCTGAACAGACAAGAAGGTGTGTATGTATACACCTGAACTTGTTGGCTCTTCTTTATTAAATAAATAATAATTGCATTTTATTTAATTTAATGCATTTTTAACATTTAATGGAGAAAAAGAAAAAAAATGCAAAAAACATGCAGAAAAAAACCCTAAACCCTAAACCCTAAACCCTAAACCCTAAACAAGCAACCCTCAGCTGTAAAACTTAAGGAAAGGAAGACAAACAATTAATTCATTATGTTTCTTTCTTTGTTATTTATTACAGCAGTTTGCTGCTGCTGTAAGGAACAGCTGCAGTGTGCTGCTGCTACTGCTGCTGCAGCAGCTGCTGCTGCATCAGTTGCTGCTGCATCAGTTGCTGCTGCTGCTGCTGCTCCTCCTCCTCCTCTACCTCTTGAGCTGCTCTACTGCTGCGGTGGTTGCTGTTGTTGTTGTTGTTGTTGATCTTGTTGTTGCTGTTGTTGTTGTTGTTGTATCTGTCCTTGTTCTAATTGTACCTGTTGTTGTTGTGTTGTAGTTGTAGTTGCTGCTGCTGCATCAGTTGTTGTTGCTGCTGCTGCTGCATCAGTTGCTGCTGCTGCTGCTGCTGCTGCTGTTGCTGCATCTGTCTCAAAGTAGAAGAAAGTTCCATCCTCCCCGAAGTATCCACGACATACACCTTGGCTATCATATGCATACCCATGCTCATCATATACGAATCCATACTCATCGAATTCTAGCTCTACTCCTCCTCCTCCTCCTCCTCCTCCTCCTCCTTCTCCTCCTTCTTCTTCTTCTTCTCCTCCTGTTGCTCCTCCTCCTGATCCTGCTGCTCCTGCTGCTCCTCCTGCTGTTTCGCCTCCTCCTCCTCCTGTTCGTTCTGCTGCTACTGCTGGTTGTTGTGAGGGTAATGCTTCTTGGGGTTGGGATGGAGGTGCTGCTGCTGCTGCTGCTGCTGCTGTTGCTGCTGTTGCTGTTGCTGGTGTTGGTGATAATGGTGTAGCAGCAGCAGCGGCTGGTGGAGGTGCTACTTGCTGAGTTGCTGCTGCTTGTGCTGCTGCTGCTGCTGCAGCTGCTGCAGCTGCCTGATCATTCTGCTGCTGCTGCTGCTGTTGGCTTACAAGAGCAGCAGCATTAGGTTGTTGCTGCTGCACTGTTGCTGCTTGTTGAACCGGTTGCATTGTAACTTGTTGCTGCGTTTGCTGCATTTGCTGCTGCTGCTGCTGCACTTGCTGCTGCTGCAGTTGGGGAAGCTGCAGCATTTGGAGACCTCCTGCAGGTAGACTGGGTGCCTGCTCATTCGGTTGTTGCTGCATTTGCTGCTGCTGCTGCTGCTGCTGCTGCTGCTGCATTGGGGACTGCTGCACTTGTGTCTGTTGCTGCACCTGTGGTTGCTGCTGCACCTGTGGTTGCTGCTGCACCTGTGGTTGCTGCTGCATTTGCTGTTGTTGCACTTGCTGCTGCATTTGCTGCTGCTGCTGCTGTGGCTGCTGTTGCTGTTGCTGTGTCTGCAATTGGTGCAGCGGCAGTTGAGGCAATATGACTTTCTGCTGCTGTGTTTGTGTTTGCTGTTGCTGCTGCTCCTGCTGGTGTTGCTGCTGCACTTGCTGTTGATCCACTTGGTGTTGCTGTTGCACTTGCTGCTGGTCTCCTTGCTGTTGCTGTTGCACTGGTTGCTGTTCCCCTTGCTGTTGCTGCTGCACCTGTTGCTGCACTTGCTGCTGCACTTGCTGCTGCACTTCCTGCTGCAGTTGCTGTTGTTGATTAGGTGATCTAGGAGTTTGTCGATTAGTATCATCTTCTTTCCCTTCTGCTGCTGCTGCAGCAGCAGCAGCAGCAGCAGCATTAACATTCATTAATTTACTAGCAAGAAGGGTAGCAAAGGCCTGCAGGTCTGCGTCGCACCCTAGGGCCCCTGGTGCCTGTATCTGTGGCTCGAAGGAGGTGAGTACGTCGCTAGGTAGGGAGGAGAGCTGCTGCTGCTGCTGCTGTAGACTAGTACTACATCCATTAGCAGCAGCAGCAGCAGCAGCAGCAGCAGCAGCAGCATCTACACCTATATCCTCATCATCTATTCCTCCTCTATGCACAGCAGAGGAGCGACGACTTCTTTGTATCTCCCTCTCTATTAGACATTTAAATCCCTCAGCAACAGGGGATACACTAGCTCTATGTTTTTCTGCTGCTGCTGCTGCTGCTGCTGCTGCAGCAGCAGCAGCAGCACTATTCTCCTCACCACCCGAACCAAAACTGCTGCTACGACTGTTGCTGCTGCTCATTCCGCTGCTGCTGCTGCTACCGCTGCTGCCCAACTCTGCACGACGACGACGGCGCTCCTCACGACGGCGTCTAGTATACATACACAAATATATATGCTGCTGCTGCTGCTGCTGCATGCATGCATGCATACATGCATGCAATAGTTATGTATGATTACTGTACATGTTCGTGTTCTTCTTTTGCCTTTCTTTCTGCCTCTTCTTGTGTATATAATATATATAATATACATAATAAATATACATATAATATAGGTATAATATATACATAATAATAATTATAAATAATATAAATAAAATATAATATAATATATACTTACTGTATAAGTTCTTGTTCTTCTTTTGCCTTTCTTTCTGCCTCTTCTTGTGCTTTTTTCTCCATCTCTAATTTTAATTGTTTTTCTTCTTCTTCTCTTCTTTGGGCCTCAAATATTGCCTCTCTCTCCATTTCTAATTCTAATTCACGTTTTTGTTGCTCCTCTATTAATCTTTGTTGCTCCTCTATACATAAATATATATATATAATATATATAATATATTATATATTTATATATATTATTCAATAAAATAAAAAATACTTTTTTTCTTGTTTTTATACTTCTTTTTAGCGATTTATTTATGTTTTTATGTATACACAAAAAACTAAAACCCTAAACCCTAAACCCTAAACCCTAAACCCTAAACCCTAAACCCTAAACCCTAAACCCTAAACCCTTACCGAGTAGATTTCTGAGAGGTTGTTCATCATATTGATAACAATCAATTAATTTAGGGTCTGCTGCCTCATCAGTAATAAGTTTAGCACTATTAAATTGCATCTCTGCCTCTAATGCCTTTAGTGCAGCAATTACACCAGCAAGACGCATATCTTTTAATTCTTCTCCTTGTGCTGTCTGCTCTGTCTGTACACTCTCTTGTCGTAGTCGTTCCCATGTTGCACTGTATACAACAAAAAAATATCTACACAAATATATATTATTCACAATAATAAACCCTAAACCCTAAACCCTAAACCCTAAACCCTAAACCCTAGGGAGAAATTGACCTGTTTGCTTGCATGACGCATACTCTTGTATCTAGATCACCAGGGAAGAACCAAGCAAGAATTGAATAAAAAGGAACAAAGATGTTATCTACAAAAAAAGAAAAAGAAAGAAAAAAAGAAAAGAAAAATAAATAATATTATTTAATTTAATTTATATTGTGTAAAGGTAATATATTAAATAAATAATTTAATAAAATAAACAAAAAACACACAAAAAATATCCATTATATTATTATTATTTATATTTATATGTATTATATATATTATTATACACACTATATATATGTTTATTTAAATAAATTAATTAATTATTAAAAGAAAAGAAGAAAAATAAAAAAAAATAAAAAAAATAATTAATATTAATATTCAGGTGTATAGGCAGCTTACCAATAAAATGAATCATGGTGGTGGCTAGACAACTATCTGTTGGTAACTGAGGAAAAAGAATAGAAAAAAGAAAATAAATAAATAAATAAATAAAATAAAATAAAATAAATAAAATAAAATAATTATAAAATATTAAACATTATTTTTATATTCCCTTTTTATCTAATTTAATATACCTGCCTATACACCCCAAATAACTGCCTATACACCACAACAACACTTAAAAAAAGCTAAAAAAAGAACAGAAAGAAAAATAAGAAAAAGGGGGGAAAGAGGAATAAAATAAAAGAAGAACAAAAAGAAAAAGAAAGGAAAATAAATAAGGAAAATAAAGAAATAAAATAAATAACTTACTATAACACTTGGTGCACTTGGGGGAAGTTTGAATGCCTCGTCGAGTGTATTCTAAGAAAAAGAAAAACATATTTATTTATTTATTTATTTATTTTATTTATTTATTTATTTATTTATTTATTTTATTTATTTATTTATCTTAATTATTTATTTTATTTGTTTATTTTATTTATTTTATTACTTTTTATCTTTTTATTTTACTTTTTTTTATTATTGTTTATTTTATTCCTTTTTATTCTTTTTTTTTATTTTATTTATTTTATTTATATTATATAATAATAATAATAATAATACTAATAAGTTGTATATACACCTGAATATTTATACAACTAAGGTATATATATATATACACCTGAATAAATAAATAAATAAATAAATAAATAAAACAAGTAAATAAATAAATAAATAAACAAATAAATAGATAAATAAATAAATAAATAAATAAAATAAATAAATAAATAAATAAATAGATAGATAGATAAATAAATAAATAAATAAATAAATAAATTACCTGGAAGTGTAACTCTAAGACCATCCTTTCTCCCCATTTTCTATGCAGAGGGAAGTTCGTTAATACCCACGCGTTATCCGCTATAACACACAAACCCTAAACCCTAAACCCTAAACCCTAAACCCTAATAAACCCTAATAAACCCTAATAAAGCCGTTAAGCACTCTTATTGAGCACAACAAACACATAAATAAAAATAACAAAACAAAACAAGCAAACAAGCAAACAAAGAAAATAAATAAATAAATAAATAAATAAATAAATAAATAAATAACATACCTGCCCTCATAAGACATGCATCTCTTTGTTTTTCTTCTAATAATACAGCAGGAGTAGTTTGTTCAAGATTATTTTTCTTAATTTCTTCTAATTCATCAGCAAGAGAGAAATGATAAGAAGGATCTGTTGCTAATATACATCTAATTATTCTTTGTTTAGCTAATTGTTGTATTTCTTGATTAAACCCTAATAATATATCTAACTCATTCCTATTCAATAAATCCATCAATAAAAAAGATGAATAACTCTCTAGTATACTCCTCTCATTAAACATTATACCGCATAAACTACGACTACCTATTAAACTACCATTACCTACACCAGGGTGCCCTATATCGTGTCCTAATGCTGCACAAGAAAAAAAAAAAAAAAAAAAAAAAAAAAAAAAAAA
>NW_013564008.1:0-2500 GCF_000499605.1 Eimeria maxima | reverse complement strand
TTATATTTAATAATATTAATAAATAAATAAAAAAGAATAAATAAATAAATAAACAAACAAAAAATAAATAAATAAATAAATAAATAAATAAATAAATAAATAAATAAATAAATAAATAAATAAATAAATAATTAATTAAATTAATTACTTACAGTCCGTAGCGAATCCAAATTGATTAAAACAGCGAATAATTGAATTAGAATATCTTTTAGCAAATTCATGAATAAATTGAATAAATAGCCAATTAACCAATTAAATAAATAAATAAATAAATAAATAAATAAATTAATTAATTAATTAATTTATTTATTTATTGACTTACAATCAGTAGCGAATCCAAATTGATTAAAACAGCGAATAATTGAATTAGAATATCTTTTAGCAAATTCATGAATAAATAAAATAAATAAATAATTAGCCAATTAAATAAATAAATAAATAAATAAATAAATAAATAAATAAATAAATAATTAATTAAATTAATTACTTACAGTCAGTAGCGAATCCAAATTGATTAAAACAGCGAATAATTGAATTAGAATATCTTTTAGCAAATTCAGGTATAAATATTTTTTTATTAAATACAGCAGCAGCAACAGGATCTAAGAATCCATCAGCAGCAAAAGGTAAATTTTTATTTCTTCCTCCTCCTTGGCTGCTGCTGCTCTCTAATGAGGATAATGATGATATTATTGTCTGTATATATATGTATATAACATTATTATATATATATTATTTATTTATTTATTTATTTATTTATTTATTCTATTTATTTTATTTATTTATTTATTTTTTTTATTTTTTTTATTTTTTTTGGATAAACACCATCTCAATTACCCTAAACCCTAAACCCTAAACCCTAAACCCTAAACCCTAAACCCTAAACTGTGTTATTTGTCTTACAGAATCTCCATCATGTCCCATATCTTTTGTGCCGCTTCTCTCTCTGTAGAGAAAAACAAAAAGAAAAAGAAATACAAAATAAATATAAAACCCTAAACCCTAAACCCTAAACCCTAAACCCTATAAATTAGGGTTTGTATTTTTGCTTACAGACTACTTAATGAACTCTCAATTCGACTTTGGACAGAAATAGAAGAATACATCTGCAACCCACACAAACCCTAAACCCTAAACCCTAAACCCTAAACCCTCTAAACCCTCTAAACCCTCTAAACCCTCTAAACCCTAGTACAACCGGTTTCCCGACTAATTGTACATAAAACCAAGCAATAAATACATGGATAGATAGATAAGAACATAAGAAGAAAGAAAAAAGCAAGAAAAGAAGAAATAAAAAGATAAATAAGGAGAAAAAAGAGGAAATAAAAAAAAGAGGTGTATAGTTATTTACTTACACTAGCTCGATTATCAGGTGTATTGACAGCTGATACAACGGCATCCCAGAAGGAAGCTCTACCATAAGAAAGTCTTTGTGTATTATAATTATTAATATTTCTTCCTCCTCTTCTTCTTCTATTATTATCTACTGCTCCTGCTGCTACTGCTAATATACTTATTATATCTGAGCATGTTAATGGATCCTCTATTACTATAACATTACGGGGTGTCTTCCCATCTACTGTTGCTGCACACATACATATTTATTTATTTATTTATTTATTTATTTATTTATTTATTTATTTAGGGGGTAATTAATTTTATTTATTATTTATTATTATAACTGCAGGAAGAGGAGGAAGAAAAAAAAAAGAACATTTATAATTCATACTAGCAACAGCAACAACAGAAGGAGAAAGGGAGATAAATACAGATAAATAAATAAAATAAATTAAATAAATAAAATAAATAAATAAAATAAATAAATAAATAAATAAATAAATAAATAAATATACATACCTGCAGTAATAATATTAGGTCTTTTATCTGCCTCATGTTGATTATACATATACATAAAATTATCCCTATCCTTATTCTCCTTATTATTATTATTATTATTATTATTATTATTATTATTATTATTATTATTATTATTATTATTATTATTATTTTTATTATTAAGTTTATGTTTATGATGAATAACTTGTACTAATTGTGCTATCCTATTAACAGAAGGAACAGAGCAAGGAATAGCATTAGCTAGATGAGTAGTATTATCATGAATAAATAAGGCTAATACCTTCATTTGTTTACTAGAGGATAATAAATCATTTAATTCAGGTATAGATGATATATTTATACTTTTTATGTTACTTAATTCACATAATGAATATAATTGATTAGCTGTACATACACCTGACATATTTAAACAAAATACAAATCCATTCTTTATTCCCTCCAAGTTTGGATGTAAATCACGTGCCTGTATACATATATATATATATACAAATAAATTAATTAATTAATTAATTTATATAATTATTATATTTATTTATTTATTTATTTTATTTATTTATTTTATTTATATTTTTTATTTTTGTTAGAGAGAGCACAGAAACAGACAGAAATATATGTATATATATATATATATATATATATA
>NW_013564007.1:13770-16451 GCF_000499605.1 Eimeria maxima | reverse complement strand
GGGTGTGCAGGGTATCTGCGATCAGCCTCGACTGCATTCTGGCTAAGCTACCACTGGCGATACGATCCGACGGTGCTTTGTCCAGACCGTATGGACATATTCACTGGCCAGAGGTGCTCATATGACGATCGTAAAACAACAATAACATTTTGTCGCAGGTCTGATTCGTGACAACTTTGAAGAGTGCCCAGGAAATTCTGTTTCTCTGGGTGGTTTTGGGTACTGTTGCCCTTCAGAATGTACGAGGGCAGCCGTGGTTGAATATGTGCATGTGTATAAATGTATACAGTTGTAGTGTTAGAAGGGTAGGGGGCGGTTCTGCGACGTAATGCACCAAAAATTTGTTCGCGTCTGAGATGGGGTTTTTCGGCGCTGTGTTGAATGCATGCGAGGCAGAGCCGGGCATTACAAATATTCTTGTTCAATTAGCTTCTCCCTCATTAATCCTGTTACGTCCTATGCCATCTGGCAGAATGGATAGATATTTGCACGCATGCGTGCAGACTTTTCAGTTGCTGTGTGCGAAGGTTTGGAAGTTCCCTGTAGTTGTTCGTTGCTTCCGCATCTCCTGTGGCGGGATCGTTTGACGTTTTGGTGCACATTTGAGAGGCATCGGTGAAGTACACTCTATGCACCACGATACGTGGTGGACAGTAGTAGTGCATATGCAACGATTTGGGACAAGCGCTAAGTATCCTTAGGTGTACGCCAAGTTGTGTGGGGCGACAGTTGGTCTGTGGCAGACAGGAATAGCGAAGGCTGGGCTAACGGGGTAGCGAGCTCGAGCTGTGCAAGCCATCACCCAAACAACAGACAGCAGCGTGCGTAACGCGTTAGAGTGTGTGGAGCAGTTAGATGAGAGCTGGGAAGCCTGGAGAAACAAACATCGTGGTGGTGTGCATATTGCATGCACAGTTCGTAAGCCTGGGTGTGTTTGGCAAGGCCTTCTGTGGCCGTGTCGTCCCGTTCGATTCTGCCCGTTATGCATGGCTGTCAAAGCAGAATCATCTGCCAGGCTCAAAGGATGCATACTGGTGCGGTTAGGTATGGTGTACGCCCCGACGGAGATCGCATCTTCAACAGGCAAGCGCCGAGAAGCTAGGCACATTTTCTGCTAAATGCGAATATGCTTCGGATTGGTTTGACCGTCTGCATTGAAATTTGCTACGCCTGACGGAAGGCCCGTGCGCATTATTTGGCGGAGAGTTAGCGGGTCTGCTTGTGTGGGAGTCGTTGGGTTATGCGATTTGTGAGCACGTGCACACACGTACACAGTATCGTTTGAACGTTTTCCACATGAGAGACGTAGAACCTGTAGAACCGCTTGCAGCACGTCCGAGCCGCTCCAGCCAAAGACACCACCCTTTGCAGTTGAACGCCGTTGCGTTTTAGTCTGTATGTGACCATCGGTGGATCAGGTCTGCGTGCAGGCCTACTATTATACTAGTATTTAATGGAGAAGCAACGCGCTTGCTAATAAGTTCTTTCATATTTAAGTGGCTGGGGTCGGGTGTGTGGACTGCGCATAGGGCAGTGGCAATCGTAGCAAGGGAGGTTCTTGCAATTTAGAGGGATTCATTTAGTTGCTTTGTTCTCCGAGTAGATGTTTATGAATGATAAATTGACAGTCGTCTTGGCATATCTCCTCGATGCAGGTTTGTCGCACTACCTTTCCAGAACCATGGGAAGAGAACGTCATACATTGCGTTTTGGTTTATTTGCGTTATGGGGGTAGCACGCCGTCAAAATCTTCGGTTTTATTCGGCCCTCCAGTAACCACCAATTGACCTTCGGCGCCTCCGTCAACCACTAACATCGTCACGCCCTTGGTAGGAAGCTTGGAATTTGTTCGTCTGCCCTAACAGCGATCGGAATCCTCGGCGATAGGCGCACGAGCAGTAGTTGAGTGAGCGCTAGGGCGCATGCACATGTGAGCAGTGTAGAGTCAGGCAAATTGCCTGCACAGGCCTTTAGGCGTCGGGTGTGGAATAGCGTTCTTTGGGTGTGCAGTCCAGTTCTATTTTGTTTGGTGCACATGCTTGTGGAAATAGACTTATCTGGTTTGCACAAATATGCTACCTGTTGAGGGTATTGTTGACTGGCTCACCGGCATGCATCCATTCATGGGTGCTTGCAGGGTGATGCGCTTTTGTAGATGGGGCCTGTTTCTCCCTACCTGTGCTTTCGTTTGCTATCAACTGACGGGATTGTCTGCGAGTTGTTATATGAGCTAACGAGACGCATTGTGGTAGAGCAAACAAAACAGTGATCTGGGGACGCAGTATGTTTGCAGAGAAATCCGTGGTGGAAGGCATAAGAGAATAGGCGTTGCATCACATCAAACGTTGTGTCTGGCTAGCTGGGTTATGCATGATAGTATGTGCTATGCAGATGAGATATGTCTCTTGGCGGGTGGCGACAGACGGCGCAGCAAACATGAATTGCGGACCTAGTCATCTCCTGCATGAAGGGGCGTGGGATCTATATGTCGCTTTCTGCATACTGATGCACGCAGCCTTAGTGGTAGGATTGGTGAGAACACCTGTTTCTTGTTCAGCGAGATTACCTCACCTGTTCTGCGTAAGAGGCAGGCACGATTTCTCTCTCCCTATAGTTGTGTATGTGTGTGTGTGTGTGTGTGTGTGTGTGATTTCTCTCTCCCTATAGTTGTGTGTGTGTGT
>NW_013564007.1:0-13670 GCF_000499605.1 Eimeria maxima | reverse complement strand
TGTGGCCGTGTCGTCCCGTTCGATTCTGCCCGTTATGCATGGCTGTCAAAGCAGAATCATCTGCCAGGCTCAAAGGATGCATACTGGTGCGGTTAGGTATGGTGTACGCCCCGACGGAGATGCGTAGATGCGTGCCCGCTTTGCGTTTGCTGTGGTTTACTTTAGTGTCAACTGAGGCACGATGCCTGCGCGCTTCTCTCTGTACATGGGAGATGGATTTTGAACGAAGAAATGATATCAATGAGATCTGGACGCAGTACGCGTGCAACGCAATTCGCGGCTGAAGGCATCAGCCAATAGCCGGTGAATTACATCAAACGCTATGTAATATTGATTGGATAGCTAGGGTATCGATGCTCTTCGTTGTTGGAGATAAGAAGTAATCCTAGTGAGGGCTGGTGACCGATGCTGTGGCTAATATGAACTGTGTACCTAGACGTATCCTGCATGACGCGGCGTGTAATGCAAAGCGGAAGTTCTGCCTTCTGGCTGCAGGCAGTGCAACGGGCAGGTTAGATGATAATGAATGTTTCTGGTTCGACGGGATTAGTAGAGCTCGTCGGTCTAATAAGCAGGCATGACTTCTCTGTGTATTCGTGTGTATGTGCTTGCGTGCCCTTGAGCTGCTGGGGAGCCTGTCTCCTGGCTGTTGACTATTGGCAGGTAACAATTGTCCACAAGCCGTGGTACCTGACACACTTGTCGGCGTGATGAATGTTACCTTCTTCGTTTCCCAACTTTACAAATTGCTGTTGGCGTACAAAGGGGGCCCAATGCAACCGGCTGGGCAGTGTTGGAGTTAGTATTCACTTCCGGTTGTTTTGCCATTCCTGCGTAAAAGCAACGACGTCTGCCGAATTCTCCATGCCGAGTGTTTGACGACGAGCTAGTGAATTTCATGCGTGGGCCTCTAGGGGTGTGCATGAGCGTGAAGTCGGTAGCTGTTCGAAGAAGCTTTTGTGGGATGTTGCGATCGCGTGCTATTTGTCCAGGACGTACGCACATTATGAGCAGTCGCATGCTCACGGGTGCGAGGCTTTAAGCAGAGAGAGAATTTCGTAGAACGTCTGGAGCACGCAGAGAAAATTCACAGTCCTGAACAGAATTTATGGGTGCGCGTGTGTTCCAGGTTGTTTGATGCACGTCATGGTTATATGGATACCTGCATGCCATGCGCGAACATTAAGGTTGGAACAGCGTGGCAAAGAATGCAGCGCGTTACTTGGCAGGGGGCATTTGAGATACGCAGTGGCAAAACGCGTGGCAAAGAATGCAGCGCGTTACTTGGCAGGGGGCATTTGAGATACGCAGTGGCAAAACCTGAACGCCTAGTAGAAATTACGGCTACCTCGGGTTTTCTTTTTAACAGCTTTTCTGCGGAAACCAGAAAAGGGCGGATTGCGGCCGACGGTGTGATCACCAATTTTTGTGTAGGTGTTTATGGCGTGTTGACGAAAGAATGCGAAAGGAAATGTTACTTGTTTAGCAACTAGGTAACCGACACCGAAAGGGCCAGAGCAGGAAAGACAGGCTTGTCCTTTTTTCAACGGGTTTCGTCAAGCCAGCTTGTGTTCGCGGTAGTACATTTCCTTAAGGTACGACTCATTCTCTCTCTTCCGATTTTGGCAACTCACGGCGAAGTGTATGTAACATTACAATACACTAGACCACCGCGAAAGAAAAGTCCTAGACCCGACTGCGCGTACCGTATGTGTCAAACACGTAATTAAGAATATCCGATTAATGCTCGTCTTCGAGCAAGGATCAAGCATCAAGACGTGAAAGCAAATTTTGACGCAAGACCGCACAGAACTGGTGTGCCGAGCAGGGATCGAAATTTCGTCGAGATTTCCTGGGCACCTATCAGACAGGGATTCGACGAGGACTCCCAATGCGGTGAAGCATAGCCAGTTGCACCTTCGGTTTGTCGGTATTTAAGCTTGGGGTTGTTTCACCTGTTGACGGTAACGTGCTGCAGCTGCAGTTAAAATGCTGTTACAATGCTGCAGCGGCAGACAGCAATACTTAGTAGGGTGCTAGGGAATTTGTGTGGGTCAGACTCGTGAGGCGGCATCAGTCGCATTGTGACGAAGCCTTATCATTTGTTACAATCGAGCGCTAATTTGAACAGGACGTACGCGGATTAGTAGAAGCTGGTTCTTAGATGCGAGGGCGTACGTAACAAGATCAGTTTGTAGCACACATTAAATGTGAAGAGCCTACCCAGGTTCGCGTCGCATTTTTGGGTGCGTTAATATTTCAGGCGGCTTGATGGATGCCATGCATGCATGGTTGTCACGCATGAACCTTTACTGTATTTTGGTTAGGATGTAATATAGCTGTTCAGAGCATTATCCGCAGTATTTGGAAGGGAGCCAGCGGATTTGCGAGGCTCAGCCTCGTAGGGCGACGTCGGTCGCACTGTGATGGAACCTTCCCAATTGTGGCCGTCGCTTGCTATTTTGAGCAGGACGTACGCCGATTAATAGACGCATGAGGTTCTTAGATGCGAGGGCATACGTAGCAAAGTCAGTTTGTAGCACATCTAAAATGTGCAGAGCCTAACAGGTTCGTGTCGCATTTTTGGGTGCGTTTATATTTCAGGATGCTTGACGGATGTCATGCATGCATGGTTGATATATATGAACCTTTACTGTATTTTGGTTAGAATGCATTAGAGCTGCTGACAACAGCAAACGATGTAAGTGGATGGAGGCTAGCGAACGTGCATCCGTAAGCTCCGTTGGGCAATGCAGCTTTTGTGCTCGCTACTTCCTGCAACGGTGTGTAAAGCCTTTCGCGGCGTTTGATCGCCCACTATCTTGTCCAGAACGTGCGCATGATATTTGCTAGCTGGATGTACTGAGATGGGAGGCGGTGTCCAGGCAGCAGAATTCATAACCCATGTAAAGTATGCGAGGAATACTCGCTGTTTATTGTCGGTTGTGGGTACCCCCACCTTTCAGCTTGTATGCGAGCACGGATTGATACGCAGGTGCCTGCGTGTAGGCGTATCATGCTGTAGTGGTAAACGACGCTGTAGCGACATTCGCCTGAAGAGTGCTCTTGTCCATTAGCGGCTGATATTGGGTTGTATGGAGCTGCGTTGTGCGCTTAAGAGCCTACACCACAGTGCACGCTATACAGGTTCCAGGTGAACCTGTGTTGCAAAAGATGAGCAGCACAATACGTTGTACCGGGCAGCAGCCAGTTCCAGCTGCACCTAACCCTGAAATACATCTTTGTAGCTGTTCAGAACAGGAAATCATAGTGCTCTCCGTAGACGTTGGTTCGGTCAAGTTAAAGTGTATGTCTATTTATGCTTGTTTATGTATTTCTTTGGGTGTGTAGAACAGTTGGGAGAATGTAGGGGTGGCAGGGGCACTCGATGCACACGCCACAATTCCTGTTTTTTCCAAATTGCTTGAGCTGCTGATGCAAATTAAGGCTGTGTCATAGAAGGCCTTCCGAGCGTGGCATCGCCCAGGGTGCTCGTACAATCTTTTCAGCATCGTGAGAAGCCGGCTGCGACTGAGGCCACCTTGGTGCATTCGCGGTATGCATATTGAACTCGTCACAATTTTCTCTCTAGCTTTCTACAAAGGGGTGATAGAAGTCGCATGCCTCGCTCACCCAATTGTACCCTCGTGCACTAGGTACGAAGCTTGGGTATGGTTCCCTCGCTCTGTTCGAATTCCGGTTCGTCTGCAGTAGGAGTCTGTGCAGTTTACAGAAGTGCCAACGGAATAATACAAGCGGGCACCGTGTCCTAATGGAGCTTTTCTGTGCAGGGCATTGAAGGAAGTGTGGCAAAGCCTCCTGAGACTCTGCGATGGTGCGCGGTTTTGTCAAACGCGCGTTGCTTGGGAACCCACCTAATCTTCTCCGCAGATTTATACAACATACTTCTTCCCATTTTCTATTATGGCTTTTGTGGATGTATGCATGCGCGCTGGGCCCCTTATGCAGTTGCCATGTGGCAAGACATCGGAGCCTGTTTAGTCTGAGCTCTGCCTTCGTTTGTCTACCAAATAAGGCGGGATATCTCGGTGAGTCGATATGCATTTGCACTAATGCATGGCATTAGAGACTATCTCAGTTAGCAGTATGTTTGCATAGCAGTTAGCGGGAGCTGGCAACAGCGGGAGTGGTGGGCAGCGTGATGAGTGGTGGTAGACGTTCTGCAAACGGGACGCCTGACAAAGGGTTGGTGGCTGGCGTTGGCTCCGGAAGGGCTAATCGTATACCAATTCACTGCAGGCACATGGATGAATGAGGCACTGATGCCTCATTGAGTAGCTAGTGGTCAAACAAAAAGAAGGTGAAGGCCTAGTGTAGATATTTGAATGTATATAATCGAGCCCTTTAGCCCATAATTTCGTGCGGTTGTAGATGCGGCGAACCACAGAATGTGCGTACTGGCTATGCATTGGTCTGCTTGTACAGGCTGGTAGGCCGTGCTTATTTCGTATTCTTTTGGAGTATTCCAACTTTGGACCTGTTTCATGCGAGGCCAGACGCTTTCAGATATATAAAGAAGGGCTGCTACCGTATATGCTTTGTGGGAGTATGTGTGGTATATACAGGAGGTGAGATTCGTGGTTCGCTCGGGGATGCCAACGCACGCATGGGTCATGAGTAACGTCCGCACCACAGCGTAGAGGTAGATAGTCGAGCAATCAAATATGAATATTTCTCTTTATGGAGAAGCCGGGAAGTCTCAGTTCTTGCATATTGTGCCTGTGAGCCAATGCACGGTTTCATAGGGAGTGCACGATCTGCCTCTGTGGAGTGGCTTTTCACGAAGCTTGTGTGTGAAAATGCGTCCCCGCTAGACCATATGTCAGCACTTGATCCTGGTAGTATGGTGCTAGGTACTTGTGTACATACGACCAAGGTGCTTAGGATGCCTTATGGTGCGTGATTCTAGATGCGGTGTTTCACAGTTAGTGTGTACCAGCTGTGCAGTGGCCTGTCTCTACAGAGCGTGTGTTGTTTAGGCATTCATTTGACGTACCAGTCTTGGCCCAGCTGGGTATTAGAATATATAGCTTCAGCTACACCAATAAGGGCTGATATATTTTTTGTGGAAGTAGATGTGGTGTGTACAGGAGGTGAGTTGTGTGGTGTGTTGTGGCGAATCGTTTCACACATGGGGTTTTGAGCGACTTCCGCATCGTAGCGTAGGGCTGCGTATCCGAGCAATCAACTATGGAGGATGCTACTAGTCGAGAGGTCAGGAAGGGTCGGTTGTTGCTTATTGTGTATGCGAAAGAATGCACTCTTTCACAGAAAGTCCGTGATGCGGCTTTCTTTTCTGTATTTAAACGCTGACAGTTTCCGATTCATTTCCACGTATGTCCACGCTGGACCCTGATAGTATGAATGGTGGTAGTTGCGGAAGTCAGCGCAAAATGTTTGGAGATTATGGTGTGCGTTTGTAGATGCGCTGTTACACAGCATGTGCGTACAGTCGATGTTGGGGCCAGCCTCTACAGACTCGCGTATTTCGTGCTGAATTCTTAGTTTGAAGTATTATATCTTTTCTGGATCCGTTGGCTATTAGGAAGGAGCGTTGAGGATTTACCATCAAGGGCTGCTATGGAGTATGGTTTGTGGCAGTGCATGCATGTACAGGAGGTGAGTGGCTTGGTGTCCTGTGGCAGGTTGTTGCACAAAGTGTTCTGTGATAAAGCCGCACCACAGAGTACAGGTGAATATTAATGCCATGTTATAGCACGCCTGCCATGCTATTAGATTGCTATGCGTGAAAATATCAAGGCATGTCGCTATTTCCGTATTTTATATGCGATGACGGAGTTTCACAGAGAGTTCGCGATTGCTTTCTCTTCTTACATGCTGATAGTTTATGCATCGTTTGGGGATCTGGAGCATTTGTAGGTATTATATCGTGTCATTACGGTGATGGACTATTGGGGGGACGACCTGCAGTGCGTTTTTGCATATGCGGCGGTTCATAGTCGGTGAGTATAGACTATGTAGTGTGCTGTGTGTATGCTAGCATTTATCCCGCTGTTTATAGTATTTTGTAGTATGTCGGGTTGGGGCCGGTTGGCTATTAGAACTTATAGTGCCACATACATCGGCCAGAGTTGTTATAGTATATATGCATTGTGGGGGAAGATGCGCTGTATACAGCAAGTGAGTTGAGTAGTTCGGTGTGGCCATTTGGTGCACACAGGGGGGCTGAGCAAACTGCGAGCCACAGCGTAGAGGTTGGTATTGGAGTCGTGTAATATGAAGATTAATATTTGTGGAAAGATCGGCAAGTGTTGCGTATTGGGCATTTGTGTGCGAAGAAGCAGTGTTTCAGAAAGTGCGCGGTGTGGCTCTGGGGCCTTTCTTATCAGCATTGGCGGCGGTGATGTGTGTGGCGTTTGACCTCTGGAGCGGAACGATCATTGGACCCTTCTGGTGTCGAGATAGGCAGTAAGGGTACCCACCAAGTTTCAAGAGCTGACGGGTTGTGCTTCTAGGTGCGGTGTTTCGAAGTCGGTACGTACAGGCTATGCTGTGGCCACAGTCTGCAGATATCTAGTTGGTGCCGTCTTCGTATCCATTTGAATTGGGTTGGCTTTGGGCCTGTGAAGTAGTAGAACGGATAGTGCAGATAAATAATCAAGGGCCTTTATGGTGTTCATGGCGTACGGGAGTACATGTGGTATACACAGTCGGTGAGTTGCATGTTGCGATTTGACTTGGCGCTGCACCAACCGTGTTCAAGCAACGGCCTCTAAATAGCGTAGAGGTGGATATTCGAGCTGTTAAATATGAAGGTTGCCATTTGTGAAGATATCGAAAAGTGTCGCTTCTTGGATATTCTGAGTGGGAGGATGTGATGTTTCACAGAAAGTGTGTGATGTGGCTCTGTGGCCTACCTTTGAGCAGAGCTGATGTCTGCTATATTTGTACTATCGATTGTACGTCCGCATTGGACCGTGCACGGACGTTTGTTCAGATACCAGCAGGCAGATTAGAGCTGACAACAGGTGTTTGTACCTGCGGCGTCTCACAGGAGGTGTGTACACAGTGTGGGGTTAGCGTGCCTCTACAACCTTGTTGTTTGTTGAAGGATGTCTGCTTTCCTCAAGCAGGATATTAGAACAGACCGCTGCAGAAAAATAATCACGGGCTGGAATGGTGTGTGGTTTGTGTGAGGCGATGCGATGTACACAGAAGGTTAGTTGCATGGTTTCCTGTTGTGGGGTTGGTACACACAGTGTCACTGACCAGAGTCCGCACCACAGCGCATGGGTGGATGTTCGAGTCAGTATAAGCATGAAGATTGCTATTTGCGATAGAGAGCAAGACGTGTTGGCTATGGGGTATTCTTTGCTTGAGAGGACATACTGCTTCACAGAAAGTGCGCTATCTGCGTCTGCGGCGTGTCTGTAGGCACTGACTTCCTTTGACGCATCTGCACTCTGCAGCTTATGTCCGCATTCGGCACTTGAGACACTTGACGTAAGGCGACGGATATCTGCGCAGATGCCAACGGAGGGTTCACATCCTCTGATACGTGGTTGTAGATGCAGTGTTTCTCAGTCGGTGCGTTCAGGCACTGCAGTCACCTGCCTCAGCAGACTTGTAGATACTGCCCATACCATATCATTTTGGAGTATGACACCTTTGACCGCGTCACAACGGATAGGTGCGGATGGTTCCTCGGGGGTTGCTATGGTAGATGTTTACTAGGAGCAGGTGTGATATGTACAGGAAGTGAGTTGCGCGGTGCGCTGGAATGGGTCGAAGAATACAGCAGGTTTGAGCAACAACTGCACCATAGCTTAAAGGTGCATCTTCGCGTCATTAAATGTGAAGACTGTTATTTGTGGAGAGAGAAGTAGGTGCCACTTCGTGGGTATGTGCGAGGATGTAACCCTTCACAGAAGGTGCGCTATCATGCAAAATGGCTTTTGTTGCTTTTGCATCCTGGCCTATGTTACAATTGAACCCTGCTAGTAAGGATATCCATATGTTGCAGGGATATGCATGTAGCCCTTATGACGTGTGCTTCCAAATGCTGTGTTAAACAGAAGGTGCGTACAGGTCAGCGGAGTGCCTCCATAGGTTTGCCGCTTCTTTCCTTTTCATATTGCGTTTCATAATAGGGCGGTATTTTTTCCTTTTAGTATTAGGACCGACATTTGCAGGCATATCATCAAGAGCTGATATTGCGTGGGGGTTGCTCAAGTTTGTGTAATGTACACAGAAGGTATGCTGCGGGGTCAATATACACACGGGAGTTTAACAACGTTCGCACCACAGCGTAGAGTTGGCTATTTCATTGCTACTTCTGGAGTGGTCAACACTTGCTGTTTGTTGCATATGGTTCCTGTGAGGTGAGATATTGGTTCGCAGGAAGTACGCAGTGTGGATCTGGTTGCGTTCTTTACATGCTGACAGTGTGTGCTGTGTCTGCACTGTGGTTCGCGTCTCCTTATTGGTTGTTAGTACGGGGAGAGACATTTCGAGGGGTGCACAGCGACAGTTCACGAAGTGTGGCGTGTGGGTGTAGATGTGATATTTCACAGGAGGTCAGTCCACGTTATGCCGTGCCCTGTGAATACAACCTTGTAAATTCTGTTGTTTTCGTATCCTTTTGAAGTATATCAGCCTCCGACGGGTATTTTAACGGATAGTTGCAGATGCGTCGTCAACGGCTCCTATGGCGTATATTTTGTTGGCGTTGATATCCCGGCTGGTTATAAAGACAGAGGCTCAGATATGTCAGTAACGGCTGCTTTACTCTATGCTTTGTGGGAGTAGGTGTGGTGTGTCTAGAAGGTGAGTTGCGTGGTGTGTTATGGCGGGTCAATGCTCACAGGGGGTTTGAGCAAACTCCATAGCCGAGATGTAGATATTTGAGTCAGTTAATATCAAGTTTGCTGCTTGTTTGTAGTTCAAGCCTTGTCGCTGATTGCGTACGGTCTACGCGTGAAGCTGTGTTGTTTCACAGACAGTAAGTGATGTAGTTTTATGGCCTGTCTGTGGACGCAGTTGTTTTGCGCTGCATTTGCACTCAGGAGCAGGTGCCGCCATTTGATCCAATTAGTTAGGGGAGAGCCCTTCGCAAATTGCACTAAGGTGTTTAGGGCCGATGGCATGTGCCTTCCGGTCCGGTGTTTCACAGTCCGTGCGTACAGGCGATGCGATGTTCTGTCACTAAAGGCGTGAACTGTGCGCTTATTTGATATTGTTTTGGACTATGCCGGGTTTGCTAACGTCAGCTATTAGAACATATATTTGCTGGTAGACCACCGAAGGCTACTATGGTGCATAGATTTGTAGAGTAGATGTGGTGTACACAGTCGGTGAGTTGTGTGCATTGCTGTGGCCGAACGAGTTTATAAGCACGGCCTGCACCATAATGTAGAGGTGGATATTTGATTGATTGCCATTTTTGGCCGCATCTTGAAATGCCGTTTTGTGCGTATATTGTGTGTGAAAAGATGTAGTGTTTCACCGGCATGGTGCACCCTGGCTGTTTGACTTCATTACACGAAGTTTGTGAGTGATAGATACGTTTTCTCTCTGGACGTTATGCTCGCAGGGGAACCTCAATATTCCCAGATGGCCGTGTGCGGTGATACTGAAGCGTTCTAGACCCTATGGCGTGTGTTTGCAGCTCCGGTGCCTCGCAGGAGGTGTGTACACATTTTGCGGTTTTCTGCTTCTACAGTCTTGTAGTTCAGCTGTTTTCCTATTCTGTTGACGTAAATCCGGAGTATGCCCCTTTTGCTGTACAGACGATACTTCAGGATAGTTCTTCAAAAGCTGCTATGGTATACGCTTTGCCGCACTATATTCGGTGTGCACAGGAGGTGAGTTGGTGTGTGTGGTTTTGACAGTCGCAGCACGCAGGGGAGTTGAGCAAAATCTGCACCACAGCGTAGAGGTGGATATTCGGGCCGTTAATAACGAAATCGAAGCGACGATTGCTATTTGGTAAGAGATCGAGAATTGTCGCTTATGGTGTATTCGGCGTCGTAAGATGTAGTGCTCCACAGAAAGTGCGCTATATTACCCTATTTCCTGTTCGTACACGCTCGTCGTTTGTGCGTCGCTTCCAACCGGTTGCATCTGCCCTCTTGGCATCCAGTTAGTAAGGCGGAATGCCTTTGGACAGACGCGCATAAAGGATGTAGAGCTCACTTCGTGTGTTTGCAAAATCTGTTTTTTCACAGGTGGTGGGTACATGCGATGGAGGGGGATGACCTTACCAACTTGTTGTCTTCGCTTCGTTCATATTCATTTGCAGTAGGTCAGTTTTGATCCGGATGCATATTAGAAAAGACGGCCTCAGGTACATCTCCAAGGGTAGCTATGGTGTGTGGTTTGCAGGAGTATATGTGGTGTGTCCAGGAGGTGCGTTGCTGTGCGTTGTGGCGGGTCGATTCACAAGTGGAGTTTCACGAAAATCTGCACCACAGCCTAGAGGTGTAGACCTGTGTATTCGAGCCACCCAATATGAATATTGCTATATGGGGAGACATCAAGAAGTGCCGCCTACTTCTTGGTGTGTGTAAGAGAATAGGTAGTGTTCCACAGAGTGTAGGCGATGTGGCACTGTAGACTTTCTTTCTATGCAGGTGTTCAGCTGATGTGTGCCAAAGTTTCTCTCTGGAGCATATCTCCTCGTTTGGCCTTGCTACTATGGGGACGGGCATTTCCGGGACTGCGAAGAGCTCCTTGGGAATGTTTCCCGTGTGGCATGTAGGCGCGACGTTTCGAAGTCTGTACGTACAGGCTGTGCAGTGGTCTTGCTCAACATTTGAAACTTGTGCTGCTGTGGCAATCGTTTGTATTAGGCCAGCAAGGTGCCCCGTTGGGAGTTAGAACACATAGCTTCAGATATGTCGACCAGGGCTGTTATGTTGTATGCATTGTGGGAGTAGATGTGGGGTACACAGTCAGTGAGTTGCGAAGTGTGCTGGGGCCAGCCGCTGCACGAAGGTGGTCTGCGCGAACTCCACTACACAGCCTGAAACTGCATATTAGGGCGATTACATAGGTAGATTGCTATTTGTCGGCAGATTACGGAATTCCGCGTATTGCGTAGTTTGTGTGAGAAGATGTAATGTTCCACAGAGTGTAGGCGATGTGGCACTGTAGACTTTCTTTACATATAGGTGTTCAGCTGATGTGTGCCAAAGTTTCTCTCTGGAGCATATCTCCTCGTTTGGCCTTGCTACTATGGGGACGTGCATTTCTGGGGCTACGAACGGCGCATTGGGGATATTTGGCGTGTGGCTTGTAGTCGCGGTGTGTCGAAGTCTGTACGCACAGGCAGCGCAGTTGGGTGCTTCCAGAGAGTTGGAGGTGATGCCGGTTTCGTACGTTCTTATTAGGTTGGCGTTCAGCGCGATGGACATTCACAACGGATAGTTGTGAATCGATCACCCCGGGTGTTGATGGTACGTGGTTTGTGGTAGTATATATGGGGTAAACAGTCAGTGAGTTGTTTGGTGTGATTTGCCGGATCAACGCATACTGGGAGTTGGAGCATACTACGCTCCACACCGTAAAGGTGGGTAGTAGACCCATTAAATACGAGGATTCCCGTTTGAGAAATGATTAGCAAATGTCGCGTATTGCGTATAGTTTCGCTTGTTTGTGTGCGTGGGGGTGGGGGGATGTAATGCTCAACAGAGTGTAGGCGATGTGGCACTGAGGCCTTTCTTTACGCGCAGGTGTGCAGAAGATGTGAGCCAATTTTGCCTTCTGGGGCATATGCCCACGTCGTCCCTTCCTACTAAAGACAGGCATTTTCGGGGCTGCGAACAGGGCGCTGGTGATGTGTGGCGTGTTGTTTGAAGACGCGATGTTTCGAAGTCTGTATGTGCAGACAGCCGAGTTGCATGCCTCAAGGGATCTGTAGGTGATGCTAGTTCCGTAGAGGTTTAACTAGGTTTGCTTTCAGCTTGTTGGACATACATAGCGGATAGCTGTGAACCGCTAGCCTGGGGTTTTGATGGTGTATGGTCTATAGGAGTATATTTGGGGTACACAGAAGGTGAGGTGCTTGGTATGAGATGCTGGATCAACGCACACTGGGGGTTCGCGCACATTACGCGCACAGCGTAGCGGTGAATATTAGAGCCATTATACACGATGATTGCTGTTGGTCGAGAGCTTACGAAATTCCGTCTACTGAGTAGGGTTCGTGTGTGACGACATTTTCTTTTGCAGCGAGTGCGTAATCTGGCTGTGTGACCTCTCTAACCATTGCGGGTTTGTGCTGCACCTCCACGTTTGAGGATGTATCCGCATCAGACCCTGCTAGTGTGAATATGGGACTTTGCGGGAGGCAAGAAAAAGTTTCAGGTCTTTTGATGGGTGTTTCTAGATGCAATGCTTCGAAGTCAGTGAGTTCGGGCTGGGCGGTGACATGCCTCTATGGAGTTGAACTCTGTGGTGTTTTAGTATTCTTCCGGAGTAAGATGGCATAGGTTGCGTCGGTTATCAGAACGGATAGTTGAGCATCGACTCACCGGTGCCTCGATGATGTCGGGTTTGTGGCAGGAGATGCGATGTTCGCAGGAGATAAGTTGCGTGGTCCGCAGAGGTTGATACACATGCGGGGTTTGCGTAATGCTCGCGCGGTAGTGCCGAGTTGGAGATTCGATCCACTACATATGAAAAGTGGTATTTATCGAGATCCAAAAGCGTCACTTATTGCGTATTGTGCAATTGGAGCATGTACGGCTTTCCACAGATGGTGCGCGATGTGGCTCGGTGGCCCGTTATACTGAGGGTTTGGGCTACACTTGAATTGTGGAGCATATGTCCGCATTGGATCCTCCCAGTCTAGAGATGGGTAAATACGGGGAGCCCAACGAAATTTTTATTTTTAATGGTGTGTGTTTTTAAATGCGTTGTTACAAAGAAGGTACGTTCAACCTTTGTGGTGGATTGACTCTAAAAGCTTCTAGTTTGTACATTCCGTAGTATTCTTTTGGAGTAGGCTGGCTTTGTTGCCGCCTGGTAGTAGGGCGTACAGTTGAGGCAAGATTAACCACGCAGCCGTGGTGCACGGTTTTTGGCGGGAAGGGTGATGTTCACAGGAGATAAATTGCATCGTGTGCTGTGGCGGATCCATGCACACTTGGGCTTTGGGCAACGCCCGCGCCTTAGCGTTAAGGAGGATACATGCGCATTGAATACAAAATCTGTTATATGTAGAGCAATCAGGAAGTAGCGAGTATTGCGGACGTTGTATGTAAGAAGATGTGGTGTTTCACAGCGGGTGCGTGATGGAGCTGTGTTGCTCGCGTTAACACGCTGATTGCCCCTGATAGATTTGAACTCTGTGGCATATGTTCGCATTGGATCTGGCTCCGGTGGAATTGAGTTTTGTTCATGGCTTATGTTGCCGCAGGGATGGCGCTCAACAGAAGGTGCGTAGAGTCTGTGGGCTGGCGCGTCTTAACATGCTTGTAGGCCCGTGCACATGGGTGGTAGGCCCTTCACCATGCAAACGCGCGAACGGCGGTGTACTTTCAAGAACCCCTCCAACTGTCAGTTTTTTGTATTTGAAAATCCATTACAAGTGAGAGCATAATGGAGCATTTGCTGTGGCATCTGCTTGCCCGTAGATATGATGGTTTCTGTGAGATGCACACAGTGGCCAGTGTGTCCGGTTTGTA
>NW_013564006.1:11312-13812 GCF_000499605.1 Eimeria maxima | reverse complement strand
AGAGAGTCTGCGCTCCTTAGATGCTGCTGCTGATGCTCCAGCAGGAGCTGAAGGGGGACTCCTTAGAGCAGACCCAGGGCGTTCGTTGTGCTCTTGCTGCTGCTGCTGCTGCTGCTGCTGCTGCCGCTGCTGCAGCAGCAGCGGGTGCTGCTGCTGCTGCTGCTGCTTGGGGAAGCCTGTCATGAAAAGAGTGACCTTAGACAAGCAAGAAAAAATGCTATAATAGACCGAACAATAAGAAGGAGAGCAGTGGTACCCAGGGGGCCCCCTGCAACCCTTCTTGAGCTGCTAGGGGGCCCCCAGCAAACCCCCTATGCTTGTATGGGGTTTATGCTGCTTAGGAGGGGAAAAGGGCATCGAAAAGAAATAAAAAAATAAATAAATCAATTTAATTATTATTAAGAGAGGAAAAAAGACAAAAATACAAAGAAGAACAAAGAAAGTACGCCGTCATGGAGGCCCCGTGTTACTACGGTGGGGTCAATGTACCCGATCTACCCAATAAATAAACATAAAAAAGATATTTTAAGAGAATTTATTATTTATTTTATTAAAATAAATTAATTTAGATATAAAATATACAAAAAAAGATGAATAATGATGCCCTTTTAGCCATATACATTTCCTAAGGGAGAGAGAGGCGTGTATATATGTATAGTACTGCCTCTATAAGGTATACAAATATATATAAATACGTATAAATATATATTTATATGTATAAATATATATTTATATATATATATTTATATATATAAATATATATATATAAATATAAATATATAAACATATTTATATAAATATATAAATATATTTATACGTATATATAAATAAATATATATATTTGTTTTTCTTTATAGGAATATAACTAGAGGTCTAAGGTAATATAAATAGATAAATAAATAAATAAATATATTTATTTATTTAATTTATTTATTTATTTATACATTTATATATAATTATATATATAAATATAAATACAATTAATACAAACATATATATATTAATAAGAACAACAGGCTGCATGCGTTCTTTGTATAAGGAAAAAAAAAAAGGGTTTATTAATAAGAAAGGGTTTATTAAGGGTTTATAATTAATAAACCCTTTTCTTCTTTTTTTAGGGTTTATTAATTAATTAAGGAAAGAAAAAGGGTTTATTAATTAATTAGGGAAAAAAAAAGGGTTTATTAAGGGTTTATAAGGAAAGAAAGGGTTTATTATGAACTTATTGGCCAAGGGTTTAGGGTTTAGGGTTTAGGGTTTAGGGTTTAGTTGCTGCATGCAAGGGCTGGCTCATCATTTATTTTTTCTTATGATAGATAATGCATGCAAACTAACGCATACCCCTACTCTCCTCCTCTCTTGCTGCTGCTGCTGCAGCTGTTAGTGCTGCCACTTGTAAAGTACAACGTAGCTCCCCTCCCTACCCAGGTGATGCATGCACGGCAGCAGCAGCAACAGCAGCAGCAACTGGGGCTGGTGAGTTGCTGCTCGCCTTGCTGCAGCTTAGCCCCATATGCAGCAGCAGCAAAGCCCCATTCCCTTGTTGCATGCACTAGCAGCAAGAAATACAGCATGCAGCATAATTGCTGCTGCTTCTGTGCAACTGCTGCTGTTGCTGCTGTTGCTGCTGCTGCTGCAGGTGCTGCATCTCGTGCTTGCTGCTTCTCCTCTATTCTTCTAAGTGTACGAGCTGCTGCGTTGCTGCTGCAAACCCTAGACCCTCCACTATAAACCCTAAACCCTAAACCCTAAACCCTTAGACCCCTGCTCTGCTGCTTAGCTGCTGGTGTGCACGATGAAGACATCGGGGTGTATATGCAGCAGGTAGTGTATATTGGGGTGTCTATGCAGGTAGAAGACGCGTCTGTTATTATTTAATTAATAAATAATTAATTAATTAAATTATTTTGCTGCTGCTGCAGCAAGAGAGAGAGAGACGCAGCTAATTAATGGTGTCCTCGTCTCTCCTCGTCTCGCAGCAGCAGCAGCAGCAGCAGCAACAGCAGTAGCAGCAAAGGAAGCAGCGTCAACTGGGAGGAGCGACGCAGCAGCAGCAGCAACAGCAGCAGCAGCAGCAAACTATATAACGGTGTATATACCTATATATAAGTAATAAATAATAAATAAAAATATATATTTATATATAAAGATTCATAAGCAGCATCTGCTGCTGCCTTGGGGCCCCCCAGTAGCAGCCGCCACACGACCATCAACAGCAGCAGCAGCAGCAGCTGCTGCTGCTGCTGTTGCAGGAGCAGTCGCCGCTGCTGTATCTGCTGCTGCAGCAGCAGCTGCAAGTGTTTTTTGTACTTTGTTTATATTATTTTGCTGCTAATAAGTTATATTATGTATATATAATTAAGGAGGGTTTCCTTATAACACTAATAAGAAGTTCTTGTTGCTGCTGCACGCGCTGTCGCGGGTCAAGAGGGTTTAGGGTTTAGGGTTTAGGGTTTAGGGTTTAGGGTTTAAGTTTTTTGTGCATAAGGAACTTTATTCG
>NW_013564006.1:0-6212 GCF_000499605.1 Eimeria maxima | reverse complement strand
CTCCTCCTCCTCCTCCTCCTCCTCCTCCTCCTCCTCCTGATCCTCCTGTACCTAATGATGTATTTATACCACCTATACCACCACCACTGCTGCTGCTGCTGCTGCTGCTGTTGCTGCTGCTGCTGCTGCTGCTGTGTCCTCCAACACCACCTACTTCTCCCTCATCTGCTCCTGTAGATGATGGACCTGGAGGCATACCTCCTCCTGGTGTATTATTATCCCCAACAGCAGCAGAAGGAGCAGCAGGATCCCCTACACCAGCAGCACCACCACTATTACTGCTGCTGCTGTTGCTGCTGTTGCTGCTGCTTCCTGCTGCTGTTGCTGCAGTCCTCTTAAAGCTTACACTTAATCTAGTCTCCTCTAGGTCTGTCTTGGGTAATTCTAGCCAATAACTACGAGGCAAAGGGACATTATTATCTACAGGAGTTGCCTGCACAAGAAAACGATCTGTTGCTGTCCTTGGTGGCTCCTCACGCATTGCTTGTAATACTATTTGTACAGAACGGGCCTCTCCTTGAGGTACAGCACCTGCAGCAGCAGCAGCAGCAGCAGCAGCAGCAACAGCAGCAGCAATTGCAGCAATAGTAAATCATTTAGTTGTGTGTAAATCATATACATACACATCTATCAACAGTCTAAACCCTAAACCCTCATAAACCCTCATAAACCCTCGTAAACCCTCATAAACCCTCATAAACCCTCGTAAACCCTCGTAAACCCTCATAAACCCTCGTAAACCCTAGGATTATATATTGTGTTAATAGGAGGAAGTATAGTATACCTGTAGATGGCCTAACGAGGTAATTCTTGGGGGCAGTAGTCTTAATCTTATATGCAACATAAGGATGAGGAGAAATGTTACGAAGAGTTAGCTGCACTACAGAGCTGCTGTAGAGAGCGAAGGGAATTTCCAGCACTTTCTCTGGATGCACCTGCAGCAGCGGCATTGTGGCGAGGAGGGTATAAGAAAAGGGTATAAATATATATATAAAGGATAAAGGAGGGGACGGGGGGAGAAGAGAGAGAGAGAGAGAGAGAGAGAGAGAGGCCAAGGGAGAAGAAGGAGAGAGAGCACTGCTACTACTACTGCTACTATTACAAGAGCAGCAGATGCAGCAACTGCAGTTGCGGTTGCTACGACGTTATGGATGGAGCGGTAGAGGCAGCAGCAGCAGCAGCAGCAGCAACAGAAGCAACGGCGACACACTACTACCCGCCGCCTAAGAAAATACCATACGTCGCCGTTAAGGCAACTTCATATACACTCCAAAACAAACACCTGCGACCTCCTGATGAGGAGCACACAGCCGACAGCAGCAGCGCCCGCAGCAGCAGCTCCTGCTGCTGGCTCCAACAGCCACAGCAGCAACAGCAGCAGCGGCACCAGCACCTGCAGCACAAGCTTTACACGCGGCTACAGACGCCTCTGACACTTGCAGAACGAAGAAGTGCAAACCTAAATACAGAGAAAAATACCGTCTGTAGGCTGAGGCCCCTTAGATACCGCTGCTGCTACTGCTGCTGCTGCTGTTGCTGCTGCGTGCGGCTGCTGCTGATGCTACTACTGTTGCTGTGGCTGCACGCTGCAGCAGCAGTGTTTATTCTGCAGAGCATAGCGTGTTGATATATACTTCGTTATTCCCCGCATTTATTGAGCACATTTTTGCTGCCTTTCCCTAACAAAGCACATAAATAACAACAACAGACGCGATGAAGGCAGCACTGTCTGCATACCCTTCGATCAGGGTGGAGGGGCTCCTGCTGCTGCTGCTGCTCTCTCCCCTCTACAGAAAGCTACGTGGAAAACACATTAGTAACTTAATTGCAATAAAATATATTATTTTTATATCTAGAAACACACAGAACCTTTGGCTGTCTCAGCCTCCTCTCCTCCAGCTGCCGCTGGTCCCGCATGTATACGTGTATGCTGCTGCTCCAATTCCAGCTACTGCTGCTGCTGCTGCTGTTTCTATTGTAAGACTCATACAAACGGGACATCTGTCCTTTTACATAACCAGCATCGTATTAAAATGAGCTGCCTAAACAATGAACTATGTTACAATCGGCCGAACACGGGCAGCAGCAGCAGGGGTGGCCTTACGACCCCAGGGAAATGTAGTGGGTATTCGAGCTAGATCACTGCAAGGGTTTACTTGGCAGCAATATTTAACCAGAGGAATATAATACTAAAGTTTAAAAAGGGCTGATGACGATCTCCCTTCTACTGTTCACAGTCCTTGCGCGAGCGGCGCCAGAAACCCCTGCAGGGCACGGAAAGAATAGTAAGCAGCAAGTAGTCAGTTAGGAGGAGGCACCTCTCCTGCCTGCAACTCCACCTGTGAGGGAATTGCACAGGCACAGGTATAGGATGGACCCTTTTGGCTGCTTTGCACAGTGACCGCGGAGAGCAGGTAAGACCTAACCTGGGAGCGAGGCAGCAGACCTGAGCAATATTAGGAGTGCAAGGACTAGCTTTAAAGACACTATGCTACATAATCTATAAGCTCATCTCCTCGCTTACGGAGTAAAACCTTGAGTGTCTGGTTGGCTAGCTGAGATAGATAGACCGAGGGAAGGGCTGCTAGCGCCCTTGCTTCTGCGGGAAGGAGAACTGCTTCGGATGCTCTGTCGCTCCTTCCTGTTACCATACCGTCCTGGGTTTCTTACTGCTGCATACATTGCTGTTTATAATTAGTGCTTTTTGGGTTATAGTTCCTGCTGCTCCTATTGCTGCAGCATCCTCTGCGAGCAAACAAGTACAACGAAAGCAGCAGTGCTCTACTGGCAAACAGCATCCGTCTGCCATGGAAAAAGGGGTACCGCCAACTCCTAAATGGAAGTGCAGCACCAAACACACGCAGGCCTTGGAGGCAGCAGAGTGTAGATAAGGAGCTAAGATAACATTATCAACCAACGAGACAGACGACAGCTCTCAGCAAAATGTTGTAATCGGATCTATTTCACGCTGACGCTCTGCATGCGGGCGTCTGTAGCCGCTGCCGCTGAGCCCGTTATGACACATTACGCCCAAAGGATCCTCAGAAGCAAAGTAGAGTTGTCAGTCTCCTGACCATTTAATGCAGTATTCCCTTTCTTGGTTGTCCCTGAGCTTCAGAACAGGCGTAGTCATGAACCCGTTGCCGGCTGTTGAGCTCCAGGCACCTGCAGACTTGAACTATGCGATATGCCTCGTTGGAAGCGAACAAGGTGGTCCGATTTGTATGCTTTTCCGGTTTTCCTACCCACCTTGCCGGGCTGTTTTCTGAATGATATTGACATGCGTATCCTCAATGTCCACAGGCAACACGTTTTCTTCATTTCTAACCCCCTGCGTATGCTCTGCATGCAGCAAGTGGGACTTGCACTTTCCTGCTTTTTGATGAGCGAGTGCTCTATTCCCTCGGCCCCTCCTCTAGTTTCTTCTGTGCAGTCCGACTGCTAACGGATCCCCTCTTTCGAAGGGCCATCCATCCCTACTCTACACAATGGATGATCTAAGTCTACAAGTGGCTATCTATCTAGCATTCCTCTGGGTGTAACATTCTATCAATTACTTTCCATGCTTCCTTAATTGTTTACTCCGCCATATCCAGCGGGGGTTGGAATAAACGTGACTGAGGGGCGGCTTCGATGCTCCAAGTGCGCTAGAAGAGGCATTTCCTTGCTCCGATGCAAGAACGGATGAATCAAGCCTACAGAGGAAGCATTTATTCCCCCTCTCAGCCCCGCTTGCGGGTCGTTTCCACGTTGTGACGACTTGCAGAAGTTTTGAGGCACATTTTGCGGGTTGCCTTGAAGTGACAACACTTTCAATGCATTCTTCAGTATGCCGCTCATTCCAATAATACGACAAGCTCAGGTTTTGCCTATTTTCCCTCTAGAGGGCAGATGTTCATATATTTCTATCTTTATTTAAATTAAAGAACATTCGTGTTCATGTCTTCCCCTTTCAGCCAAGCGGTGCTGCTCTCATGGGCAGCAAGATGAGTCGATCACAGCACAGGCCTGCTGTGAACCGCAACAAAGGCTATACACACTAAATATAAGAATTCACAAACAGCAGCTCAGCTCTTTCCCCAAGCTACTGCTACTGCTGGTGCTGCACTCTGCTGCTGCTGCAGTAGCAGCCGTTCTGCTACTGCAGGAACGGCCTCTTTGGTGCTGCTGCTGCAGCAACAGTCCCGCTGCAGCTGAAGCTGTGGTGGCAACAGACACACTAGGCATCAGCATCAGCGTTCTGGTGCTGCAGACAGCAGCAGTGAGCGCGGAAAAGGCAGAGTCTTCTGCAGCAACGCATGCAGCAACAGCAGCTCCATTGCTCCTAGAGGCTGCACCAAAGACACTCCACCGCTCCATTTTGGACTTATAAATGGGACTGGGACGCCGTTGTTTGATTGCTGCTGCTTCAGCTGCTGCGTCTGCAGCAGCAGCTGCTGCTGTTGCTCTTCTACCTTTGTGCCTGCCCCAGTAACAAATTTCTTAGAGGAGGTCAGCCGATGAGCCTGAATATACTTAAAGGCGGCCCAACCAATCATAGCCGCGTTGTCGTTACAGAGGGCCGCTGCAGGCACTACCATGTGCTGCATACCCCTCAAGTTGCTTGTGCCGCTGGTGCTGCTGTTGCTGCCGCTGCTGCTATTGCTGTTGTTGCTGATGATTTTGCATGAGTTGCAGTAGCACAGCGATGCTGGGAACAGCTCAAAAGAGGGAGGAACCCCAGGGAGGTTGCTCGGAACAGCCCGCATGCTCCTGCTGCAATGCTGTAGCAGCAGCTGCCTACCCGGCAGCAGAATGTTGAATCGGCTGCATTTGGAATGGGTGTCAGTACTCTCCGCTTCTGCTGCTGCACCTGTTGCTGCTTCTGCTTCCGCTTCTGCATCTCGTCGGGCCGCCTGTGCAGCAGCAACTTCAGCTAGAAGTTGAGGAGACACACACAAGGGTCCTGGTACACCTGAGTCTGCTGCAGGAGACAAACTACTGCAAAAGGAAGTAAAGGAGGAGAGAGGAAAACGCAGGGCTGTATAATCAGCAAAAGAAAAACCACCGACCAACACGCGTAAAGCCTCTCTCACAGTTGCCTCCTCCTCCTCCTGCTGTTGCTGCTGCTGTTGAAGCTCCGACGGATTCGTAACCATCAGCAGCGGAAGCCTCTGAACAAGCTTAAGCAGGCGCTTCTTGAGAGCAGCAAACTCACGCTGTTGGACGCGCGGGTCTCTGCGCTGCTCCAGCAGCTGTAGCACCTGCTGCTGCAGCTGCCGGTTGCGGCACACTCCTGAAAGAATGGCAGCAATAGAGAAGAGACAACACACGAAAGCAAGGAACTTCAGGCAAACAGTCTATAAAACTGTTGCCTCAGCAGCAGCACCACCACCACCTCCTCCACCTCCACCAGCAGCAGCAGCGGCACTAGTAGCGGCAACAGCAGCAGCAGCTAACCACCAACGAGTGCGAAGGTTTTAAGCTCGGGGATGAATTCTGTCAGCCAAAGGACTCGAGACAGCCGTCGACAGACGTAAGAGAAAAGGCCTGCATATGCACATAACACCCATCGCAAACACAAGCAGCTAGTTAGCTAGCTGAGTATCTAAACACTGCCACTCTCTAGCCAATAGCAGCAGCAGCAACAGAAGAAGCTGCACAGCTAGCCACTCGCGAAGAGTTCAGCATCGTAGCTAGCAACAGCAACTAGGTATGTACTACCTACAGCAACAGCAGCAGCAGCTACAGCAGCAGCAGGGGTGGAGCGCAGGTAAGGCCTACAGTCTTGGATGTATTTGGCAACGCAGCGCTGCTGCTGCAACGAAAGGTAGCCCTTCTCAGCCTTTAAGGAGTCCATTTGTCTCATAAGATGCGCCTTTATACCCGAAAAACTGCACCCACACAAGCATGCATACACTCTTTCTGTGGCTGTTGCTGCCGTTGCTGCTGTTACTGTTGGAGCGACAATGCGTAGGCGGAATGGCTAAAGGAGACGACATGCCAATAACCGGAGACAAAGGTACGAGAGATAAATGTAGACACATATGGACGGAGGGGGAGAGACAGAGACAGATAGATACACACACACAGAGGCAGAGAGATAGCCATATAGACAGACAGAAAAATCGATAGAAAAATAGATAAATAAACAAATAGATAAATAAATAAAAAGATAGATAGATAGATAGATAGATAGATAGATAGATAGATAGATAGATAGATAGATAGAA
>NW_013564005.1:8950-13697 GCF_000499605.1 Eimeria maxima | reverse complement strand
GCACCAGCAGCAGCAGCAGCAGCAGCAGCAGCAGCAGCAGCAGCAGCAGCAGCAGCAGCAGCAGCAGCAATATAATTAGATAGAAGTAGCAAACATACAAGACTATAAAACAAGCAATATTATATGCACTGCTACTGTTGCTGCTGCTGCTGCTGCTGCTGTTGCTGCTGCTGCTGCTGCTGGTTACCTGCATGCGTTGTAGATCAATAGCACATACAGACCCAGAGGAGAGAAGTACTCCTTGCTGCTGCTGCTGCTGCAGCAGCAGCAGCGCTGCTGCATCAAGAGGAGACATATCTACTATAAATTCTCCCTTGCTACGCGGCAGCTCAACCTCGCTCTGTGGGGTAATTAGCTGGGGTGTACGTACACTGCAGCAGCAGCAGCTGCTGCTGCTGCAGCAGCAGCAGCAGGCGGTAGTGGCGGTTGTACTGCTGGTGGTGGTGGTGGTGATGCTGCTGCTGCTGCTGCTGTAGTTGCTGCTGCAGCAGCAGCAACAATTCTCCTCCCAATAGTCATCTTGCTGCAGATCGTATAGTGCAACAACAGCAGCAGCAGGAGCAGCAGCAGCAGAATATGCATGCAGCATATCTACAGTAGGCTGCTGCCCTGCTAGCAACTTTGTGCTGCTGCTGCTGCTGCTGCTGTTGCTGCTGCTGCTGCTATAATATATACGATCAACAGCAGATGTCCAGAAGGTACTACGCTGCAACTGTTGCTGCTTATACACAGGCAACTGCTGCTGCTGCTGCTGCTGCTGCTGCTGCACTTGCTGCTGCTGCTGCACTTGCTGCTGCTGCAGTGCAGCAAAAGGAGACAACGTAAAGCAGCGCAGCAAACGGAACTGCAGCTGCAGCTGCCCAGTAAGGGAAGACAAGCAGCAAACATTAGCAGCATCAATAGACAGCAGCAAAGGTGCAGCAGCAGATATATTGCTGCTGCTGCTGCTGCTGCTGCTGCTGCTGCTGCTGACGGTGCTGCTGTCCCTGCTGCTGCTGCTGCTGCAGCAAAGGGGACTTATGCCACCCCAGTTCCGCCCAATGCAACGGGCCAACACCAATGGTGCTGCTGCTGCTGCTGCTGTTCTTGGTGCTGCTGCTGCTGATGATCGTCCTGTTCCTGCTGCAGCAGCAGCAGCAGCAACAGGAGGATGCCAAAGAAAAGATTGGTGCAGCAGCGGCTGCATGCAAGACCAACCCTTAGCAGCAAGCAGCTGCTGCTGCAGCTGCCCCTCAGCAGATAGAGGAGGTGACACATAAGCAGCAGCAGCACGCAGCAAAGAAGCAGCAGCAGCAGAACAGCTCACTCGCTGCTGCTGCTGCTGTCCCTTCCTGCTGCAGCCAACTACAAGACATGCTCCCTCCTCTCCAGGAGCAGCGGGAGCAGCAGCAGCAGCTGCTGCTGCTGCTGTTGCTGTTGCTGTTACTGTTGCTGCAGGAAGAGCAGGCTGTGTCCCCACACGCCTCCTCCGCTGCTGCTGCTGCTGCAGCAGCAACTGCTGCTGCTGCTGCTGCTGGTAGCGCCTGCTGGGGCGCAGCACCTGCAGCGGGAGTTCGCATGCATAGGGCTCTCCCCATCTCCACGAGAGCAGCTGCTGCTGCTGCTTCTGCTGCTGCAGCAGCAGCAGCAGCATGCAGCTGTCCCTGCTGCGGCAAGAAGATAACGCCATAAAAGTTGTGCGGCTTGCTGCTGCTAGGCTGCCCCATGCTGCTGCATCTAGCAGCAGCAGCAGCGGCACTACTCCTGCTGCTGCTGCTGCTGCTGCAGCACAAGGCATGCCGCTATGGCAATTCGTTGTCTTCCTACCGTAACGATTGCTGCAGCAGATGCGGCACCAGCAGCCGCTAAACTGGCTGCTGCTGCTGCTGCTGCTGCTGCTGCTGCTGCTCATGCTCATTCGGCACATGCAAGGATTCTTCCCGCTGCTGCTGCTGCTGGTGTTGCTGCTGTTGTTGCTCTTGCTGCTGCTGTTGCATGCGTTGCAGCAGCCAGCCGCAGCTCGCAGCAAAGCCCTTTCTAAGGGACTGTCTCCTGCTGCATGCATGCTGCTGCTGCTGCTGCTGCCGCCCCACACCACCAAACTGCTGCTGCTGCTGCTGCTGCTGCTACTGCTGCTGCTACTGCTGCTAGGTGCTGCACTTTGAGCCCTTTTTATGCTGTTGCCCCTGCGTAGTCTCCGGTGGCTGCGGCGGCCATCCGGTGCTGCTGCTGCTGCTGCTGCTGTTGCTGCTGTTGCTGCTGCTGGCAGCCACAAGACTTCGTCTTCGCTCTCTCCTGCTGCAGCACGAAGCTCCTGAGAAGCAAACAGGACGGAAGCAGGCAGCTGCTGCTGCTGCTGCTGCTGCTGCTCTTCGCGGGCTTGCTGCAGCTGCTGCTGCAGCCGCAGGCGACTTTGGCGCTGCCTAGACAGCATGCGGGTTGTGTGCTGCTGCTCACTCCTCCGCTGCTGCTGCTGCTGCTGCTGTTGCTGCTGCTGTTCCCGCTGCTGCTGCTGCTGCTTCTGCAGCAGCTGCTGCTGCTCCGTGTTTGTTGCTGCTTCTTGTATGCCAATTGGCTGCTGCAGCAGGTCCCCGCGTCTTCGGCGTTGTTGCTGCTCCTTTTTCTGCAGCACCTGCTGCTGCTGCTGCTGCTCCTGCTGCTGCTGCTGCCCTTGCTGCTGCTGCTGCTGGTTAGGAGAGGACAAACATGCTGGAGGGTGAGAGCGTTTAGCTGCTTGGGGCTGCTGTCGTTGCTGCTGCTGCTGCCTGCGATGCATGCGCTGCTGCTGCAGCTGCTGCTGCATGCGCTGCTGCTGCGAGTACTCGGATAGGTGGCGCTGCAGCAAGAGGCAGCAAGGAGTCCTCAGCAGCTGCTGCTGCTGCTGCAGTCTGCTGCTGCGGTGCTGCTGATGCCAGCGCAGCATATTATGATTAGTAAATAGGCGAGCAATACCTGCTGCTGCTGCTGTACTATTTTGTGCTGCTGCTGCTGCGCTGCTGCTGCTGCTGCTGCTGCCAGGCCACCGCGGTGTACGACACCATTGCTGCGGTCCTCCCCCTCCATCATCAGAGGCGCAGCCGCGTCTTGCTGCTGCTGCTGCTGCTGCTGCTGCTGTTGCTGCTGTTGCTGCTGATCCTCCACCTGCTGCACCACCAGCAGCAGATGCAACAATTGCTGCTAATGCTGCAGCACGAGCTTCTGCTGCTGCTGCACCATCGCTGCTTTGCTCCGTCAGCAGCAAATCCCCTCTTAGCTGCGTAGGTGCTCTTATGCCTCTCCTGCTGCTGCTGCTGCTGTTGTGTCTCTTGCTGCTGCTGCTGCTGCTGCTGCTGTTGCTACTGCTGCTGCTCCTCCTCCTCTCTCCCGACCCCAACTTGCCATAGCGCCCATCCTGGCGCTGACTTGCCATGCCTGCTGCTGCTGCTGCTGCTCCAGCTGCTGCTGCTGCTACTCCAGCTGCTGCTGCTGCTGGTCAATCTCCTGCTGCTGTTACTGGCGCTGCTGCTGCTGCTGCTGCCTCAAGGGGGCGTGTAAGGCACTCGCTGCCGCATGGCGTCTGTCAAGCGACAAACTACTCTTGCTGCTGCTGCTGCTGCTGTCGCTGCTGCTGTTGCCGCTGCTACTGTTGCTGCTGCTGCTGCTGCTGCTGCTGCTGTTGCTGTTGCTGCTGCATCACACGGCAGATTCCGTGTGTTGCTGCTAATATGGCGGACACACCGCCAGATCTTCTTGCAGCAACTGCAGCAGCTGCTGCAGCAATAACTGCAACAGCGGAAGTGGCAGGAGAAGCAGCAGCAGCTGCAACAGCAGCAGCAGCAGCAGCAGAGGCAGCAGCAGCAGCAAGCGCGTTACGCCCCAACGGTTTAAAACGGCTCCTTTAGAGCTGCGATCTTAAAAAAAAAAGAGGGTATAGGACTGCTGCTGCTGCTGCTGCTGCTGCTGCTGCTGCTGCTGCTGCTGCTGCTGCTGCTGCTGCTGCTGCTGCTGCAGGTGTCTGCATACAGCTGCTATACTGCCCTTAGTATAATAAGAAAATAAAAAAGCAAAGAAGAAAAGCAGCGGCAAGGCCAAGGCAAAAATTGTTGCTGCTGCTGCTGCTGTTGCTGCTGCAGCTGCTGTTGCTGCTGCTGCTGCTGCTGCTGTGCTCAAAAAGTGGAGCTGGCTGCTGGGTGACCTGCAGCTGGAGCAGCAGCAACAGCAGCAGCAACAGCAGCAGCAACAGCAGCAGCAGCAATTACTACTGCAGCAACTCCTCTACTTATGTTAGTTAATCTAATGAATTGTTTATGTTGTGTTTATTGTTTTTGCGGTGTATAGGCAGCTCTTTTTGCTGCTGCTGTGTTGCTGCAGCAGCAGCAGCAGCAGCAGCAGCAGCAGCAGCAGCAATACACATATAAGGCAACAACACCTCGTATAGGATCCCCAGCCCCAAACCCTAAACCCTAAACCCTAAACCCTAATTATATAATTATTTATTTATTTAATTTAATTATAATTTATTATTTATTCTTTCCCTCCCTCTTAGCTGCCTATACACCCCAACTATGTCGTCCTCTGCCGACTATGCTCCTACTGCTGCTTCTGCTGCTGCTGCTGCTGCTGCTGCTGTTGAGGTGTACGTACACCTTTCTGTCTTATTAGGGTTTAGATAATATAAATATATATTATATATAATTATAATAAATATATTTATATATATTTATATATTTATTTATTTATATTAATTATATATTTATTTATATTTATTATTTATTTATTTATTAATAAT
>NW_013564005.1:2500-5000 GCF_000499605.1 Eimeria maxima | reverse complement strand
TCCTCCCCAACAACAACAACAACAACAGCAACAACAACAACAGCAGCAACAACAACAACAGCAGCAACAACAGCAACAACAGCAGCAACAACAACAACAACAAAAGGAAATGCCCCAAACAACATCATCATCATTATCTATTAGCATAGGGGATAGCCATTCCCCTCATCATTCCCCTTCCTCTCCCTCTCCCTCCCCATCCCCATCCCCATCACCATCAACAGCACCACCCCCATCAACAGCACCACCCCCATCAACAGCACCACCAGAAGCAGCACCAGCAGCACCAGCAGCAGCAGCAGCAGCAGCAGCAGCAGCAGCAGCAGCAGCAGCAGCTCCACAATTATCGTTAGAAATAGAATTAATAATAAATAAATTTCGAAATTCATTTAATTTGAAATTTTCAAATTTCGACGAATTTCGACGAAAAATGAAAAAAAAAATCAAAAAAATTAAAAATGAATTATTTATTTATTATAATTATCATAAAAAATATAAATCTATTTATAAACCTTTTCCTTTATTTATTCATGATTATAGGTATTTATTTATTTCTATTTATTTTTATTTATTTATTTATTCTTTTTTTTTTTCCTATCTTTTTATCTATTTTATTCATATTTATATTTATATTTATATGTCTGTTGATTTTATTCTTTTTATTTATTTTTATTTATTTTTATTTATTTTTATTTATTTTTATTTATTTATTTATTTTATTTATTTTATTTTATTTATTTTATTTATTCTGTTATATTTCCTCTTTTTCCTTTTATTTGATGTATTTATTGCATATATTTATCTATATTTATATTGCTGCTGCTTTTGCTGCTGCTGCTGCTGCTGCTGCTGCTGCAGGTATTTGCTGCTGCTGCTGCTGCAGGCAGAACGGGCTTGGGCATATGGCATGCAACTTAAGACAGATAATGCTAATTCTGTGACACCAGTAAGCTCCTGCTGCTGTTGCTGCTGCTGCTGCTGTTGTTGTTGTTGTTTGTATATTACTACTTTATTTGCTGCATCTATCCTGCATCATTTGCTGCTGCTGCTGCTGCTGCTGCTGCTGCAGAATGCGAAGCTGCGTGCGCATGCAATTCGTCGTTTCTCTAAGGCTGTGTCTTATGCCCGTCAACTAGAGGCATTATGTAAGGGGAGTAGACATTCTGCTGCTGCTGCTGCTGCTGCTGCAGCAGCAGCAGAAAACACAGATAATGAAGATATGGACAATAAAACAGCAGCAACAACAGCAGCAACAGCAGCAACAGCAGCAGCAGCAGAGGAGGAAGAAGAAGAAGAAGAAGAAGGAGGGAATACACTATGTGATGGTAAGACATGTCTAGATGCAGCAGCATATCGTTGTTATATGGAGGCTGTACTGCAGCAAGAGAAGGAGCAATGGGCAGCAGCAGCAGCAACACTGCAGCAACTGCAGCAGCTGTATATACAGCTCAAGCATCTCAGCAGCACGCAGCAAGACATGGAGAATTTATATAAAAATAGATTAGAGGCAATAGATCCCTTGCTGCGCCTCTGTGCCTTCCATACGGGGGATATACGTGCTGCTGCGCAGCAGCAGCAGCAGCACCTGCAGCAGCAGCAGCAGAAGGGTGGGAAGCAAGGTGGGGTCAACACCAAACAGATTGCTGCTACTGCAAGTAGCAGCAGCAGCAGCAGCAGCAGCAGCAGCAGCGTGGGGTGTATAGGCACATGGAGGGGGGCACCTCTTACTATTAAGAAAGATAAACCAAGAGCAGCAATAGCAGCAGCAAATACTAATTGGCAGCAGCAGCAGCTGCTGCATATAGATAATCTACGTACTATTGCTGCTGCTGCTGCTAATGCTGCTGCTGCTGCTGCTGCTGCTGATATTAAGGCAGCAGCACCTGCACTCATGGAGAGAGACGCACAAGGATGGGCAGAACGGTCAGCTTCCTCCTGCTGCTGCTGCTGCTGCTGCTGCTGCAGTTGCTCTTATTGCTGCTGGTGGTGCACTTGTTGTTGCTGCTGCAATTGACCTTGCTGCTGCTGCTGTTGCTGCTGCTGCTGCTGCTGCTGCTGCTGCTGCTGTGCAGGTATGGAGAGGCGTCTGCTCGTTTCCGTGGTTGTGTTGAGTTAATCCATAAAGAGCTGATGGTAAGGCACTGCTGCTGCTGCTGCTGCTGCTGCTCTTGCTGCAGTTGCTGCTGTTGCTGCTGTTGCTGTTGCCTCAGCTGCGCTGCTGCTAGAACTGTCATTGCTGCTGCTGTTGCTGCTGCTGCTGCAGGCCGAGCCTGATGAGGCGTCTTGGCTGCAGGCACAAGGTAAGGTGTTGCATATGTACTGTTCCTTAGGCTGTTGCTGCTGCTGTTGCTGTTGCTGTTGCTGCTGCTGTTGCTGCTGCTGCTGCTGCTGCTGCTGCTGCTGCTTCACATATCTGTTGGGGTATAACCCTGCTGCTGTTGCTGCTGCTGCTGCTGCTGCTGCAGGGTACTGTATGGATATGAGCAGATGCCTTGAGGTA